>NW_007184003.1:0-1364 GCF_000164805.1 Carlito syrichta
GGAAGTTACTCTGGTGTGTCTTCAGTTCTACCCTTGACGAGTCACGATGCATGACATTTTCCACCAAACCGTATCTGCTGTTCACCCTGCCTACTTAATAAATACCTGCCCTGTCCCAGAATGTAATACGATAGCTGTAACTCTAGGGAAGGTTTGCCTGGGCTCCCTGCTTCAGAATCACTTCTTAGACTCCCAAAGGAATGCCACCATCTTGTTTACATTCCATTTCGGTCCTTGAAACAACACCACAAAGGGGCATCAATCCGCTTGTCATTCCTACTTGGTCCTGAGAGCAACACCACAAAAGGGCGTCAGCACGCCAGTCATTCCTACTCGGTTCTATTCCAACAGAAGCTGCACTGACACTGGGTCCTGTCCGGTGCCGAAGGCATCATTTACATGCTTCTGTATCATAATTTTTCTTTGGAGTAGGAGTCTCACTCTGTCATCCAGACTGCATTGTAGTGGCACGCTCCAGGTCACCGCAGCCTCGACCTGCTGGGCTCTGGCGATTCTTCCACCTCAGTCTTCCAAGTAGCTGGAATTACAGGCGTGAGCCACCACGGCCAGCTAATTTTTGATTTATTGTAGAGATGAAGTTTTACCAAGTGTCGGGGTGGGTCTCGAACCCGTGGGCTCACGCGATCCACTCGCCTCGGCCTCCCAAAATGCTGGGATCACGGTCTCAGTCACCGAGCCCGTCCTACCAAAAAAAATTTTTTTTGCATATAATTTAAAAAACGGATCTGTCTTTATAATTTTATGTTATTAAACAGACCACTCAATATCATTATTTTCTTTTATTTTTGGAGACAGAGTCACCCTCTGTCATGCAGGCTGGAGTGCAATGGAACGATCGGAGCTCACCACAGCATCCATCTCCTAGTCACAGATACTCCTTCCCCCTTAGCCTCTCAAGCGGCTGGGACCATGGCGTGTTCCACCCATAACTGCCTGATTTTTTAAATTTTTGGTGGTGTTGAGATCTGTGTATTTTAACCAACCTGATCTCCTGAGCGTAAGTGATCCTACTGCCTCAGCCTCCTAAAGTGCTGGTATGACAGGCACAATCTCTCCGTGTCTGGCCTTTATTTCCATGAATTTAAGAGGTGTAAATAGTCTGTGTTCTGTGCTTCAGTCGTACCTACCAACTCCACGTGTGCCCATGGTACCCAACAGGTAATTTTTTATCCCTCTACCCTTTCTGTTCTCCCTTTCTGAGTCTCCAGCGTTCCTTATAACATTTTCTGTGTCTTGGGGATTTTTTTTTTTTTTTGGAACCGAGTTTCACCGCTTGAAAGGATTCTTCATTTAACTCCCATGTATAAGTGAGAGCATGTGATGTTGGTTTTTCCGTTCCCGGG
>NW_007184004.1:0-802 GCF_000164805.1 Carlito syrichta
TGTGCCCGTGGTACCCAACAGGTAATTTTTTATCCCTCTACCCTTTCTGTTCTCCCTTTCTGAGTCTCCAGCGTTCCTTATAACATTTTCTGTGTCTTGGGGATTTTTTTTTTTTTTGGAACCGAGTTTTACCGCTTGAGAGGATTCTTCTTTTAGCTCCCATGTATAAGTGAGAGCATGTGATGTTGGTTTTTCCGTTCCCGAGTTAGTTCACTTGGGATGATGGGCTCCAAGTTCATCCCAGTTGTTGCCAGTGACACTGCTTTATTCTTTTTGATAGCTGAATAGTATTCCACGACATCTATATAACACATCCGTACTATCCGTCGATCGGCTTCTGGACATTTAGGTGATTCTACATCTGTGCGATTGTGAAATGTGTAGCAATTAACATGTGAGCGCAGGTTTCAAAAATAACACTTTTGCAGAAAGAGCCAACATCATTAAAAGTCAGGAAACGTCTGACTTTTGACAATAGGGAGTTAATTCTAAGATAGTGGTTCTCCTTCCCTAAAAATCTTTTTATTAGAAAGTCTTTGGTTATTTGGGCTCTTTTTTGCTTTAAGGTAAATTTCAGAACTGTTTTTTCTAACTCTGTAAAAAGTGGAACTCGTGGGTTGATAGAAATTGCATTGAATCTTCAGATCGCTTTAGGCAGTACAAACATTTCGGTGATGTCGATTCTTCCGATTCATGAACTTGGGAGGTCTTCAATTTGTCTGTATCTCTTTCATTTTTTTCAACAACATTTTGTATTTCTCTCTGTAGACATGCATCATCTCCTTATATAAAAATTATTTCA
>NW_007184005.1:0-819 GCF_000164805.1 Carlito syrichta
GCTGAACCACCGAGCCCAGCTGGGATTGTGTTCTCGATTTGGATCCGAGCTCGAACGCTGTCGGCATATAGACATGCTATTAATTTTTGAACATCGATTTTGTATCCTGGGAGTCCACCGAGGTCTCATATTAAGTCTAGGAGTAATTTAGGGATGTCCTTACAGTTCTCTAAATATAGAAACAACCGTATCTCTGTGAAGAGACATAATTTGACTTTCTTTTTTTTTTTTTTACCTGGATACATCTTATCTATCTCTATTGCCTGATTACTCTGACCAGGACTTCCAGAACAATGCTAAATAGAAGGGGTGAGAGTGTACCTCCGTGTCTAATTCTAGTTTTAGAAGATACGCTTTCCTAGTAGATACACAGGTTAATACAACAGAACAGAGAGCCCAGAAATAAAGCTGCTCACCTACAACCAATACCCATCGATCTTGGTAAAGTGGACAGAAATAATCACCGATGAAAGGACACTCTCTATTATGCATAGTTCTGGGAGAATCGGCTGAGCATACGCAGAAGGAAGAAGCCAAGCACTCATCTGTCACCACCTGCAAGAAGGAGCTGTAGGTGCGTTTAAGATGGAAATGTAATACCTCAAACAACACACATGTAGAAGAAAACCCATGAGACACACTGCAAGATATTGGCCTAAGCAACACATTTATTTCTGAGTCTGCAAAAGCAAACGTAACGAACAAAAACGGACAAGTAGAACTTCATTAGCTAAAATGCGTATGCATAGCAAAAACAACATTCACGGAGTACACAGACATCCACCAAACGGGAGAAAATATTTGCAACCATGCATCCGA
>NW_007184006.1:0-841 GCF_000164805.1 Carlito syrichta
TCTGGCATATAGACATGCTATTAATTTTTGAACATCGATTTTGTATCCTGGGAGTCCACCGAGGTCTCATATTAAGTCTAGGAGTAATTTAGGGATGTCCTTACAGTTCTCTAAATATAGAAACAACCGTATCTCTGTGAAGAGACATAATTTGACTTTCTTTTTTTTTTTTTTACCTGGATACATCTTATCTATCTCTATTGCCTGATTACTCTGACCAGGACTTCCAGAACAATGCTAAATAGAAGGGGTGAGAGTGTACCTCCTTGTCTAATTCTAGTTTTAGAAGATACGCTTTCCTAGTAGATACACAGGTTAATACAACAGAACAGAGAGCCCAGAAATAAAGCTGCTCACCTACAACCAATACCCATCGATCTTGGTAAAGTGGACAGAAATAATCACCGATGAAAGGACACTCTCTATTATGCATAGTTCTGGGAGAATCGGCTGAGCATACGCAGAAGGAAGAAGCCAAGCACTCATCTGTCACCACCTGCAAGAAGGAGCTGTAGGTGCGTTTAAGATGGAAATGTAATACCTCAAACAATACACATGTAGAAGAAAACCCATGAGACACACTGCAAGATATTGGCCTAAGCAACACATTTATTTCTGAGTCTGCAAAAGCAAACGTAACGAACAAAAACGGACAAGTAGAACTTCATTAAGCTAAAATGCGTATGCATAGCAAAAACAAACATTCAACGGAGTACACAGACAATCCACCAAACGGGAGAAATATTTGCAAACCATGCATCCGACAAAGCCATAATATTCTGAGTCAGTAAGAAACTTAAAAATCCCAAAAAGAAAAAAAATCAACCTCATTAAAAAAGTG
>NW_007184007.1:0-858 GCF_000164805.1 Carlito syrichta
CAGAAGGAGCTGTAGGTGCGTTTAAGATGGAAATGTAATACCTCAAACAACACACATGTAGAAGAAAACCCATGAGACACACTGCAAGATATTGGCCTAAGCAACACATTTATTTCTGAGTCTGCAAAAGCAAACGTAACGAACAAAAACGGACAAGTAGAACTTCATTAAGCTAAAATGCGTATGCATAGCAAAAACAAACATTCAACGGAGTACACAGACAATCCACCAAACGGGAGAAAATATTTGCAAACCATGCATCCGACAAAGCCATAATATTCTGAGTCAGTAAGAAACTTAAAAATCCCAAAAAGAAAAAAATCAACCTCATTAAAAAAGTGAGCTAAGAACATCGACAGACATTTTACAATATGAAACAAGCAGCTAGCAAACAAATGAAAAGAATATTTAACATCGATAATCATCAGAGAAATGCAGACCAGATTCCCAATGAGATATCATCTCTCACCAGTAAGACGGCTATTGTCAATAAGTCAAAAAATGTCAGATGTTGATGAGGTTGTGCAGAAAAGTATCACTCACACACTGTTGGTCAGAACGAAAGCTAGTTCAGTCCTTTGCAAAGCAGTTTTGGAGTTTGCTGAAAGATTTAAAAACAGATTCACCACGCAACCCAGCAATACCAATACTGGGCATACATCCAATGAAACGTAAATCCTTTCACCAAAAGATACCTGCCACACAAACGTATGTGGTGGCAGTATTCACAGTAGAAAACACATGAAATCAATCTAGGTGCTCATCAGCAACGGATCGCATCAGAGAAAACATAACACAAATACACCATGGAATGCTACACAGCCATAAAGAATCAAGTCACGTCTCTCGCACAACGTG
>NW_007184008.1:0-844 GCF_000164805.1 Carlito syrichta
CACACATGTAGAAGAAACCCATGAGACACACTGCAAGATATTGGCCTAAGCAACACATTTATTTCTGAGTCTGCAAAAGCAAACGTAACGAACAAAAACGGACAAGTAGAACTTCATTAAGCTAAAATGCGTATGCATAGCAAAAACAAACATTCAACGGAGTACACAGACAATCCACCAAACGGGAGAAAATATTTGCAAACCATGCATCCGACAAAGCCATAATATTCAGAGTCAGTAAGAAACTTAAAAATCCCAAAAAGAAAAAAATCAACCTCATTAAAAAAGTGAGCTAAGAACATCGACAGACATTTTACAATATGAAACAAGCAGCTAGCAAACAAATGAAAAGAATATTTAACATCGATAATCATCAGAGAAATGCAGACCAGATTCCCAATGAGATATCATCTCTCACCAGTAAGACGGCTATTGTCAATAAGTCAAAAAATGTCAGATGTTGATGAGGTTGTGCAGAAAAGTATCACTCACACACTGTTGGTCAGAACGAAAGCTAGTTCAGTCCTTTGCAAAGCAGTTTTGGAGTTTGCTGAAAGATTTAAAAACAGATTCACCACGCAACCCAGCAATACCAATACTGGGCATACATCCAATGAAACGTAAATCCTTTCACCAAAAGATACCTGCCACACAAACGTATGTCGTGGCAGTATTCACAGTAGAAAACACATGAAATCAATCTAGGTGCTCATCAGCAACGGATCGCATCAGAGAAAACATAACACAAATACACCATGGAATGCTACACAGCCATAAAGAATCAAGTCACGTCTCTCGCAACAACGTGGATGCAGCCGGATGCCGCAATCCCTAAGCAAGTTAA
>NW_007184009.1:0-1369 GCF_000164805.1 Carlito syrichta
AAAGCAACGTAACGAACAAAAACGGACAAGTAGAACTTCATTAAGCTAAAATGCGTATGCATAGCAAAAACAAACATTCAACGGAGTACACAGACAATCCACCAAACGGGAGAAAATATTTGCAAACCATGCATCCGACAAAGCCATAATATTCAGAGTCAGTAAGAAACTTAAAAATCCCAAAAAGAAAAAAATCAACCTCATTAAAAAAGTGAGCTAAGAACATCGACAGACATTTTAAAATATGAAACAAGCAGCTAGCAAACAAATGAAAAGAATATTTAACATCGATAATCATCAGAGAAATGCAGACCACATTCCCAATGAGATATCATCTCTCACCAGTAAGACGGCTATTGTCAATAAGTCAAAAAATGTCAGATGTTGATGAGGTTGTGCAGAAAAGTATCACTCACACACTGTTGGTCAGAATGAAAACTAGTTCAGTCCTTTGCAAAGCAGTTTTGGAGTTTGCTGAAAGATTTAAAAATAAACTCACCATGCAACCCAGCAATACCAATACTGGGTATATATCCAATGAAACATAAATCCTTTCACCAAAAGATACCTGCCACACAAACGTATGTTGTGGCAGTATTCACAGTAGAAAACACATGAAATCAATCTAGGTGCTCATCAGCAATGGATCGCATCAGAAAAAACAACACAAATACACCATGGAATGCTACACAGCCATAAAGAATCAAGTCACGTCTCTCGCAACAACGTGGATGCAGCCGGATGCCGCAATCCTAAGCAAGTTAATGCAGAAGAAAACCAAATACCACATTCTCTCACTTATATGAGAGAGCTAAACACTATGTACCTATGGACATAAAGATGAGATAAAGGCCGAGTGCCGTGGCTCAGCCTGTCATCCCTGCACTTTTGGAGGCCTAGGACAGAGGAGTGCCTGAGCCCAGGAGGTCAAGATCAGCCGGGCCACTCGGTGAAACATCGTCTCTACAATAAATCAAAAATAAACCAGGCATGGTAGCACATGCCTGGAGTTCTAGGTACTTGGAAGGCTGAGGTGGAAGGATTGCCCGAGCCTAGGTTACAGAGTGAGACTCCAACACACACACAAAGAATGAGACAACACTGGTCATCTGAAGGGGGAGATCGAAAGGGGGTAAGGGAGCCCGGCTCGGTGGCTCAGCCTGTAATCCCGCGCCTTTGGGAAGCTGAGGTGAGTGGGTTGCCTGAGCCCGCAGGTTCGAGACCGGCCCGGGCAGGCGAGACCTCATCTCTACAATAAAATCAAAAAATTAGCCTGGCGTTTTAGCGCATGCCTGTAATTCCGGCCACTAGGAAGGCTGATGCGGAAGGATCGCCAGACCCCAGCAGGTCGAGGTTGCGGTGGCCGGGG
>NW_007184010.1:0-712 GCF_000164805.1 Carlito syrichta
CGGAGAATCTGGTTCATGCCTTTCCCCAGCTGCTGGGGGTTTGCCAGCAGTTTACATATTCTCTGACTTGTAAATGCATCACCCCCATCTCTGTTTTCATCTTCACCTGGTACATTCCTTGTTTGCTGTCTGTGCCCAGATTTCCTCTTCTTATAAGAACATTAGTCATATTGCATTAGAGAACCACATTACTCCAATATGACCTCATCTTAACTAATTATATCCAAAGCAATTCTAAAAGGAGAGACCTCAAAAAAGGCATTTATTTATAAAATGTTTTGTATTTGTCTTTACATGTTTAGACTTCATTCACCACCAATATACTCTCTGTGTGATGCAATATATCTATTGAGACACTTTTTTCATTGCTCAAAACAGTTTTTGAGCTCATCCATTTTGGTGCCTTCTAGTGCCTCTGACATTTTTTATTTCACCTCTTCTACATTGGCAAAATGTTTCACTTAGAGGACTTTTTTCATCTGGGGAAACAAAGAAAAATTTGGTTACAATGAGTTCAGGTGAATAGGGAAGGTGGGGCATTAGGTTCCTGCTTCTTTTGGTCAAAAACTGCTGAACATTCAATGGTGTGGACAGACACACTTGTAAATCACCTATCATGAAATGGGCAAATGTGTTGAAAGAATCATAACAAAAATTCACTGAAGCTGAACGCAACCTCTCAGTACACTAGCTGACACACTGATGCTGATGG
>NW_007184011.1:0-986 GCF_000164805.1 Carlito syrichta
CAATAGCCTTTCTCATCATTATTTGCTTAATAATTTTTGCCCGTGCTCTCACTTAATGTTTTATTAGATCCAAATAATATTCAGTTAAGGTCCTGCCGTTTCCTATTCATGCCCTTGGAAATAAATAGGTAGAGACATCTCTACAGCCCCATCTCCACAGGAAGTAGATACATAAAAATGATTTTCACCCTGTTTCCCAGGATCATAAGAATATTTCCAAAAGCAGGATATAGAAACCTAGAAGAAATTTAGCTTACTCTTTAGTCTTTTTGCCTTAGTGTAACCATTAGCAAGCATTCAGACATTCTACTACAGAACAAGCAGCAGCCTATCCCATCTCCCTTGGCAAATCTCCTTCAGATACAAAACCAGGACAGCCTAACCATTCATGGTTTAACATAATAATCTCTAGTAAACTTTTAGGTTACTTGACAAGACCAAAGATCAAAGATCAGCCTTTGACTGACCAAAGTCATAAAAGTAATAATAAGACCACCCCACCTTTGGTCAAGGAATTTGTGAGTTGCAAATATCTGAGTTTGTGAATTGCAAATGTCTAACAAGTCTCTTATAAGAAACTCCCCCCTAGGGTTAACCTAATCAGCCCTCTGTGAACTACATGACACAAATAAACCCCACCATGGCAAGCAATCATGTGACTAACCCACCCAATCTGCCTGCTGTCCATCACCTGATATCATCAGTACCTGTGCTTGTCTGCCCCTTTGTGGTGATGTTGTTAAACCCAAAATTCAAAATCCGAGAGACCACCAAAGAGCCAGCTCCAATGCAAACACACGAGGGTCTTTATTCTGACTCGAGTCTGGGCTCATGTTTGAAGTCAATGCAGCAGCTTCAGGGATGAGAGCCTCGACCCAGGCTAACACACACCTTTTATACATAATTCTGAATGGGTGGTGTGGCTTTACAAACTTGTGCACACAGGATTGGATAAAAACTATATGACGCAGTTACAAAGACTTTGG
>NW_007184012.1:0-3087 GCF_000164805.1 Carlito syrichta
CACCTGACAAATTTGGTCAGCTAACTTGTGGGCCGACTAGTTAGGTCAATTATCAACTAAATAGTTGGCCAAATACTCAGCCGACTAGTTAGGTGAGCATACTAGCCAGCCAACTAGTTAACCATGCTAATTTGAGGACCAACTGGTCAGTCAACTAATTAACCCAGCTAACTAGTCGGCCGACTAGACAGCCGACTTGTTAAGGCAGCTAACAAGTCAGACGGGTAGTCAGCCAATGTGTTAAACCACATAAGTAGTCTTCCGCATCATCTGCTAACAAGTTAATACACCTAGCTAACTAATTAACACAGCTAGTTAACACGTTTTTGAAATAGTTAAAACAGTTAGTTAACTCGTTAACCAACTCAATAAGTCAGGTAGCCATCTTGTTAGCCAACTAGTTAATTCTGCTAGCTAAGTCAGCTAGCTCATTAGTTAGCTAACTATTTAAGTCAGCTACTTAAGCCTGCTACCTAAACAGTTTGCTAGTTAAGTCAACTAGTTATTCAGCTAGCTAAATAGATTGCTAATTATTTAATTCAGGTTGTTAAGTCAACTAGCTAACTAGTTATGTCATCCAGTTAAGTCAGCTAGTTAAGTAGTTGTCAGCTAGGTAAGTCAACTATTTAATTAAACTACATAATTTAATCAGTTGGTTAAGACAGCTAGCTAGGTAGTTAGCTATCGGAAAAAGTCAGCAGGTTGAGTCAGTAGTTATCTAGTTAACTAACGGGTTAAGTCAGCTGGTTGAGTCAGCAGCTAGCTAGTTAACAGACAGGTTGTTTCAGCAATTTGAGTAGCTAGCTAGCTAGTTAGCTAACCAGTTAAGTCAGCTGGATTAGTCAGTTAGCTAGCTAGTTAGCTAACGAGTTAAGTCAGTTGGTTGAGTCAGCTTGGTAGCTCATTACCTAACGAGTTAAGTCAGATGATTAAGTTCAACTAGCTAGAGTGTTACATATCGAGTAAGCTAACTATGTAGCCATCTGGTTAAGTCAGCTAGCTAAGTCAGCTAGCTAATCAGCTAGCTAGCTAAGTCAGCTAGCTAATCAGCTAGCTAGCTAAGTCAGCTAGCTAAGTCAGCTTGCTCACTATTCAGCTAACTATTTAATTCAGGTATTTAAGTCTGTTAACTAAATAGCTAGCTAATTAGTTAAGTCAGCTAGCTATTTAGCTAAATTGTTAGCTAACTATTTAATTCATGTGGTTATGTCAACTAGATAACTAGTTAAGTCTTCCAGTTAAGACACTTACCTATGCAGTTAAGTCACCTACCTAATTCAGCTAGTTAAGTCAGCTGGTTAAGACAGCTAGCTAGGTAGTTAGCTAACGGATTAAGTCACAAGGTTGAGTCTGGTAGCTAGCTAGTTAACTACCTGGTTAAGTCAGCTGATTGGGTCAGTGAGCAAGCTAGTTAGCTAACAAATTAAGTCAGCTGCTTGAGCCACCTAGGAAGCAGGTTAGCTAACAATTTAAGTCAGATGACTAAGTCAGCTAGCTAGCACGTTAGATAAGGAGTAAGCTAACTATTTAGCTATCATGTTAAGTCAGCTAGCTAGCTAGACAGGTAGCTATTTGCATGAGCTGGTTAACTAGGTAGATAGCTAGTTACCTAACTGTTTAAATCAGCTGGCTAGAGAGGTAGTGAGCTAGTTAGTTAACTATTTAAGTCAGCTGTCTAGCTAGTAGCTAGCTAGTAAATTCACCTAATTAAGTCAGCTGGCTAGCCAGCTGGCTAGCTAGGTAGTGAGGTAGATAAGTCTGTTGGCTAGCCAACTGGCTAGCTGGTTAATTCAGCTAGTTAAGAGAGCTGGCTAGTAAACTGGTAATGTAGGCAGCTAACTAGGTAAGAAAGCTAGATAGCTACCTGACTAGCTAGTGATGTCTTCGAATTAAGTCAGTTGGCTAGCCATCTGGCTAGCTGGTTAAGTCATCTAGTTTAGTCAGCTGTCTAGCCCGTTGTTTAGGTAGGTAGCTAGCTAGATAAGTCAGCTTGCAAGCCAGCAGGCTAGCTGTTCAAGTCAGCTAGTTAAGTCAGCTGGCTAGCCTGCTGACTTGGTAGGTAGCTAGCTAGTTAAGTGAGCTGTCAAGCCAGCTTGCTAGCTTAAGTCAGCTATATGACAATTGTCTAGCCAGGTTGATAGATAGGGAGCCACCTAGTTAAATCAGCTGGCTAGTCAGTTGACTAGCTGGTTAAGTCACCTAGTTAAGTCAGCTGGAAACCAGCTTGCTAGCTAGTAAAGTCAGCTTAAATCAGTTGTCTATCCAACGGGTTAGTTAGTTAAAAACCTAGTTAAGGCAGATGGCTATCCATCAGGCTAGCTAGATATTTCAACTAGTTAATTCAGTTGGTTAGCTAGGAAGCTATCTATATATGTCAGCTAGATATGTCAGCTAGCAAGCTATGTATATTAGCTAGTTATGTCAACTGGCTAGCTAGATAGCTAGATAGGTAGAGAGCTAGTTAACCCAGGTAGTTAAGCCAGCTGACTAGCTAGGTAGCCAGCTGGTTATTTCAGTTAGTGAAGTCAGCTTGGAGCTAATTAATTTAGCGAGCTAAGTCAGCTGTCTAGCCAGTTGCCTCTTGGGTAGCTAGCTAGTTAAGTCAGCTGGCTAGCCAGTTAGCAACCTAGTTAAGTAATCTAGTTAAGTCAGCTCACTAGCCAGCTTGTTAGGTAGGTATCTAGGTAGTTAAGTCTGCTGGCAATTCAGCAGGTATGTAGGTATTTAGGTAGTTCACTCAGCTGTTTATTCAGTTGGCTACCTAGGTAGCTAGGCAGTTAGGTCAGCCTTCTAGTCAACTGGCTAGCTACTTAAGTCAGCTGGCTAGACAGCTGGCTATCTAAGTAGCTAGATAGTTAAGTCAGCTGTCTAGTCCACTGGCTAGCTAGTAAAGCCACCTAGTTAAGTCAGCTTGATATCCAGCTAGCTAGCAATGTAGCTTGTTAGTTAAGTCAGCTGGTTAGTCAGCTGGTTACCTACTTAAGTTACCTAGTTAAGTCATCTGGCTAGCCAGCTGCCAGCTATATAGCATGCTAGATAATTCAGCTGTCTGGCAAGCATACCAGCTATTTAAGTCAACTATTTAAG
>NW_007184013.1:0-626 GCF_000164805.1 Carlito syrichta
GATTCAGCTAGTTACGTCAGCAGGCTAGCCAGGTGGCTAGCTAGGTAGTGAGCTAGATAAGTCAGTTGGCTAACCAGGTGGCTAGCTGGTTAATTCAGCTAGGTAAGAGAGCTGGCAAGCCAACTGACAAGGTAGGTACCTAGCTAGTTAAGTCAGCTAGATAGCTACCTGGCTAGCAAGTGATATCATTAAGTCAGCTGGCTAGCCAACAGTTTAGTTGGTTAAATCAGCTAGTTTAGTCAGCTTTGTAGCCAACTGTCTAGTTATGTACCTAGCTAGAAAAATCAGCTTGCTAGCCAGCGGGGAAGCAGTTCAAGTCAGCTAGTTAAGTCAGCTGGTTAACATGCTGGCTAGGTAGATAGTTAACTAGTTAATGAGCTGGCTACCCTGTTTCCTAGCTTAAGTCAGCTAGGTAAGACAGCTGGCTTCAAGCTGGCTTGATAGAGAGCCAACAGGTTAAGTCAGCTAGCTAGGCAGCTGACTAGCTGTTTAAGTCAGCTAGGTAGACAGCAAACAACTGGCTACCTAGTAAGACAGCTCATTAAGTCAGTTGACTATACAGCTGGTTAGCTAGTCAAAAAGCTAGTCTATACAGATGGCTATCCATCTGGCTATCTAGTTATTTC
>NW_007184014.1:0-810 GCF_000164805.1 Carlito syrichta
TTAAGTCAGCTAGGTAGTCAGCAAACAACTGGCTACCTAGTAAGACAGCTAAATTAAGTCAGTTGGCTATACAGCTGGTTAGCTAGTCAAAAAGCTAGTCTATACAGATGGCTATCCATCTGGCTATCTAGTTATTTCAGTTAGTTAAAACACCTCGCTAGCTAGGAAGCTACTTATATAAGTCAGCTTGTTTTGTCAGCTAGCTAGCTAGTTAAGTCAGTTAGTTTAGTCAGTTGGCTAGCTAGGGAGCTAGCTAGTTGAGCCAGCTGGATAAGCCAGCCGGCTAGTTAGGTAGCTAGCTGGTTAATTTAGCTAGTTAAATCAGCTTGCTTAGCTAGTTAAGTCAGCGAGTTAATTCAGCTGCCTAGACAGCTGCCTAGCTGTGTAGCTAGTTAATTAAATCAACTGGCTAGCCAGATAGCTAGCTAGTTAAGTAAACTTGTTAAGTCAGCTCACTAGCAAGCTGGATAGCTAGGTAGCTAGGTAGTTAAGTCAGCTGGCAAGACAGCAACCTATGTAGGCAGCTAGCTAGTTAAGTCAGCTGGCTATCCAGCAGTCTAGCTAGATAGCTAGGCAATTAAGTCAGCCTACTGGTCAGCTGACTACCTTATTAAGTCAACTAGTTAAGTCAGATGGCTAGCTAGCTGGCTGTCTAGGTATTAAGCTTGATAAGTCAGCTGGCTAGACAGTTGGCTAACTAGTTAATTCAGCTAGATAATTCAGCTGACTTCCCAGCTGACTGGCTAGGTAGGTAGCTAGTTAAGTCAACTGGCTATTTAGCTGGCTAGTTGGTTAAGTCAGCTATTTAAT
>NW_007184015.1:0-676 GCF_000164805.1 Carlito syrichta
TTTCTTGTAGATCCTAGAGTTTTGGCCTCTGCCATATATACAGTTGACAAATAATATTTCCCATTCTGTGGGCTGTCTCCCTACTGACTTGATGGTGTATTCTGCTTTGCAGAAGTTCATTAATTTTATGAGGTCCCACTCATCTATCTTATTTCTTAAGGTATCGGTTTAGGGTTCTGAATAAGAATTGGTGGCCGGTTCCAATTTCCATAAGGGTGTCTCCTGCATTTTCTAAGACTCTTAGAGTTTGAGGTTTTACATTTAGGTCTTTGATCCATTTAGAGTTAATTTTTGTGTGCGGTGATATGGAGGGGTCCTGTTTCAATCTTCTGCATGTGGTTAGTCAGTTTTCCCAGCACTGTTTACTGAATAGATTCTCCTCTTCCCTGAGACTCTATAGGATGATGCAAAGAGGAAATGAATAGAAGCAATAAACAGATACACACACACATACTGAAAACAAACGAATAACAACAAGGCTAAACAAAACGATCAGCAACAAAAAGACCCCCAAGTAATCTCAGCCCACACATACATGCCTAGCACAATGTGAATAGGGACAAAGAACAGAAAGACCGAAGGAAAAACGGGGGGGGGGGGTTCAGGTCGAACCCTCACACATCTATTGACATATCCCTTAACTATAAAAAATGAATATGAAAAAATCCCAAGAAGA
>NW_007184016.1:0-672 GCF_000164805.1 Carlito syrichta
GGTTAGCTAGGTAGCTAGATATCTAAGTCAGCTGGCACACTAGGGGGCTATATACATAGTTAGATAATTAAGTCAGCTGGCTATGCAGCTGGCTAGCTATGTAGCTTGGCTGTTAAATAAGCCTCCTAGCCAATTGGCTAGCTAGTTATGCTACCAAGTTAAGTCAGTTGGCTTAAAAGCTGACTAGCTAGGTAGCTAGATAGTTAAGTCAGCTCTCTAGCCTGCTGGCTAGATAGTTAAATCACCTAGTTAAGTCAGCTGGCTAGCCAACTGGCTAGCTATATAGCAAGCTAGTTAATTCAGCTGACTAACAATCAGGCCTGCTATGTAAGTCAGCTAGTTATGTCAGGTGGCTTGACAGCAGACTAGCTAGGTAGTGAGATAGTTAACTCAGTTGGCTAGCCAGCTGGCTAGCTAAATAAGTCAGGTAGTAGGCCTATGCTAAAACAGATAAAAACAATAGACCACAGCTACAGTCGAACCAACTCTCATACAAACAAAACTAAAACATATAGTGATGCTAATATACAAGCTAAACAACCACCTTGTTAATGTGCTGTTCCTCTATACAAAGATATGGTTTTACAGAGAGAAGAAAAAGAGAAGAAAAGGAAAAGCAAAAAAAAAAATAGGGAACAATACAGTAGGAATAGAATCAAGTCAATAGACTGA
>NW_007184017.1:0-608 GCF_000164805.1 Carlito syrichta
TATTCGCTGACAGGCGTGTGGATAATGTGGTACCCACTTCCCACTGCCCTGGAATCTTTCCAGGGCAGTGGGGCTGTAGGTTTACTCCCTGAAATAAAATGTGGTTAGCAGAGGGGAAAGAATGGAGCAGATAGTGGGTTGAAAAGGGGAATGGAGAGATAGAGGAGTAAAGGGGGAAACAAACGAGTGTGCCAACAAATAGAGAGAGAGGCCTATACTGAAACAGATAAAAACAATAGACCACCGCTACAGTCGAACCAACTCTCATACAAACAAAAATAAAACATATAGTGATGCTAGCATACCAGCTATCCAACCACCTTATTAGTGTGCTGTTCCTCTATACAAAGACCTGGTTCACAGACAGAATAAAAGAGAAGAAAAGGAAAAGGAAAAGAGAAAAAAGGGAGCAATACAGTAGGAATAGAATTAAGTCATTAAACTAATAGAATCAATGAAGCACACTCTGAGACATTTCGTTTAAGTCCAATGTCCTTTCAGGTCTGATTTCTCGTTTTTTTTTTTTTTTTTTTTCAAGCTGGTAAATTAGTTTGCAGTTAGGGTCAGTTCCCCTGATCTGCTGTGAGGACAGTTCAGAATAACCTCGG
>NW_007184018.1:0-4841 GCF_000164805.1 Carlito syrichta
AAAAGATGGAACTCTCCCCAAATCATTTTACGAAGCCAACATCACATTGATACCCAAGCCAGGTAAAGATCCAACAAAGAAAGAGAACTACAGGCCAATATCTTTGATGAACATAGATGCTAAAATTCTCAACAAGATCCTAGCAAACCGGATTCAGCAATACATCTCAAAAATCATCCATCATGACCAAGTAGGCTTCATTCCTGCCATGCAAGGCTGGTTCAATATTCGTAAAACCATAAATGTAATTAAATACATCAACAGATGTCAAAACAAAAACCACATGATCATATCACTAGATGCAGAAAAAGCTTTTGATAAAATCCAGCACCCCTTCTTGATAAAAACCCTTGAACATCTAGGCATACGGGGAACATACCTCAAAATAGTAAAAGCCATCTACGAGAAACCCACAGCCAGCATACTCCTAAATGGACAAAAATTGGAACCAATTCCCCTGAAAACTGGAACTAGACAAGGATGCCCACTCTCTCCCCTCCTGTTCAACATAGTATTGGAAGTCCTGGCTAAAGCAATCAGAGAAGAGGAGGCAATCAGAGGTATTCAAATAGGAAAAGAGGAAGTCAAGTTATCTCTCTATGCAGATGATATGATGGTGTACCTTGAAAACTCAAGAGAATCTGTCAAAGGTCTCCTTACATTGATAAAAGCCTTTGGCAAAGTCTCAGGATACAAAATAAATGTACAAAAGACAATCGCATTTCTCTACACCAATAATAAACAAACAGAAACCCAAATAAAAAACACAGTTCCATTCACAATAACCACAAAAAAAATGAAATACCTTGGCATCTTCCTAACCAGAGACGTGAAAGACCTTACAATGAAAATTACAAAACACTGCTCAGAGAAATCAAAGCCGACATGAACAAGTGGAAAAATATCCCATGCTCATGGATCGGAAGAATCAACATTGTGAAGATGTCCATCTTACCTAAGGCAATCTACAAATTCAATGCAATACCCATTAAATTACCAACAACATTCTTCTCAGACCTAGAAAAAACAACACAGGAATTCATATGGAAACACAAACATCCAAGAATAGCCAGAACAATCCTCAGCAAAAAAAACAAAGCAGGTGGTATCACAATACCAGATTTCAAACTTTACTATAAAGCTACAATCATCAAAACAGCTTGGTATTGGTACAGGAACAGGCATATAGATCAATGGAACAGAATTGAGATTCCAGAAGCAAAACCTCAATTTCTCAACCAACTCATCTTCGACAAAGCCCCCACCACCTACCAATGGGGAGAGGAGAACCTATTCAGTAAATGGTGCTGGGAGAAATTGGCTGACCACATGCAGAAGATTCAAACAGGACCCCTATCTATCCCCATGCACAAAGGTTAACTCCAAATGGATCAGAGACCAAAATGTAAAACCTCAAACCATAAGAACCTTAGAAAAGGAAGGAAATACTCTCATGGAAATCGGAACTGGCATCCAATTCCTGTACAAACCCGAAACCCACAGGACTTAAGAGAGAAGATAGACAAATGGGACCTTATTAAACTGACAAGCTTCTGCAAAGCCAAAGAAACCATCAAGAGAGCAGGGAGACAGCCTACAGACTGGGAAAAAGTATTTGCCAACTCTAGGTCTGACAAAGGCTTAACATCCTGGATCTACAAGGAACTGAAGCGTACTGAAAAGAAGAAAACAAACAACCCCATTATAAAATGGGCAAAAGACATGAACAGACACTTCACAAAAGAAGACATTCGAGCAGCCAACAAACACATGAAGACATGCTCAACCTCACTAATCATCAGGGAGATGCAAATCAAAACCACACTGAGATACCACCTAACTCCAGTCAGAATGGCAATTATCAACAACTCAAAAAATAACAGCTGCTGGAGAGGGTGTGGTGAAAAGGGAACACTTCTACACTGTTGGTGGGAGTGTAAACTAGTGCAACCTCTGTGGAAAGCAGTGTGGCGATTCCTAAAAGCTCTAAAAATTGACCTTCCATATGACCCTGCAATCCCCCTACTGGGAATATACCCTGAAGAACACAAATCACTCTATAAAAAAGATACCTGCACACGTATGTTTATCGCAGCATTGTTCACAATAGCAAGAACCTGGAAACAACCATGCTGCCCATCAAAAGAGGACTGGATTAAAAAAATGTGGTACATATACACGATGGAATACTACGCAGCCATAAAAAAGAACAAAATCATGAATTTCGCTGCAACCTGGATGGAACTAGAGTCTATAATACTGAGTGACCTCTCACAAAAACAAAAATCCGAATATCACATGTTCTCACTCATATAATGGACCTTGAACATCCAATGCAATACTATGAGAAAATGACGGATGGTACTGGGAACCTATGGGGGGGAGGGGGATGGGATTAACAGTAGCAAATATCTGTCGGGGGATGGGAAAACACTTCTTATCTACAGGGTGCCTGAATGAAACGTCATTCTACACCTAACCCTTAACTGTACCCCACAAAACCATAATAAAAAATACTGATTAATGAAAAAAAAAAAAAAAGAAAGTGCAGGAAAGTTAGAGGCAGAAGAATGACATCTGATTAAAAAGACTCATGTGGCCTGCGCATGGAGAAGGGACAGTATAGAGTGAAATGAAGCAGGAGAACCCTAAGGAGGCCAATGTGGTGGTCCAGTCTAGATGGGATGGGGTTGATGCAGAAGGCGCTTTGATTTATTTCAACTCCTTTGTTGGTTTTCCACTATTTTGCTGCTAGACCTCAAAATGTGTACAGTTGAGTTATTTGCAGATATTCTATAGCTGCGGGAATATCTAGTTTCTAGATTGTTTCTCTTTTTGCCACTTTTGTTTCTTTTTTTTTAAATAAACAAAATAAACATAAGTCAGCAAGCATACATAGAAAAGGACAGTTCTGTTTGTTGTTTCATCTGATGGGTTTGATGGTAATTGTTGACTTCATGCTCACACCTAGAGAGATTTGGAGCCTTCTGAAGGACCCTTTGTCCCAAAGTAAACTTCATTGGTCTATCAGTTAGCCCAAAAGTCCAGAATCTTCTAATGTGTGCTCCCAGAATGTCGGTCCAAGGATAACAAACGGGGGTTCTGCAGTCAAATAGGTTTGGGAAACACTGGACGTTATACTAAATTCTTAGAAATTCACAATTTATAGTAGATGTTAAGCTCTGGGCAGACTTTTAATGTAGAAAATTCAATTTATTTAACCCATCATTTCTCAATATATCTAATCATGAAACTTATGATATATCATTGTCATAAGTGACTGGATTACGATACTAAAAGTCTGTGTAAAATAAAAATGTTTTCCAACAGGAATGACATCGTAAAATTCAGAGTCCCTTGGGAGAGAAAGAACAACAGATGATTTGGTGAGGAATGGAGGATACACTACTGAGGATGTCCTTTGCCCCTCCCTTATATTCTTTCTCTGTGTTGTTTAATTTTTTTAATATATATATTTTATTTTCAAGATATGGGGTACAATTTAGGATTGGGTATACAAGTGGACACCATGCAGGTAAAGTTTGGGCCTCCCTTTGGTTCCCACTTTGCTTGGTTTGAGATCAGATACCCATACTGAAGTTATGTCTCCCACCTGCTGCCCGCCCCACAGTATCCCACTACTACCAATCCCTTTCTTAAAGTATTGTGGTAAATGTTCAGGTTCCACTTATGAGTGAGAACATGTGGTACTCAGCTCTTTGTTTCTGTGATAGATCACTGAGTGTTACAGACTCTAAATCCATCCAAGTTGCTGTGAAGTCCATATGGTTGTCCTTTTTTATGGCTGTGTAATATTCGATTGTGTATGTGTACCCCCTTTTTTTAAAATCCAGTTCAGTTTCATTGAACAGCATGGTTGAATTCATGTTTTTGCTATTGTGAACAGTGCTGCAGTAAACATGCATGTACAGATATCTTTTTGTAGAACGCTTTGAGCTCCTCTGGGCATATTCCCAGTAGGAGAATTGCTGGGTCATATGGAAGATCAAGAATTGGGCAAGCAAAAAAATATTTTCTTATGTTTCTATTAAGAAAATGAGACAGAGTGTCATCAATAGAACCTCAGAAATACACAGGTGGAAAGGTATAAATGGTCAATTTTAGAGACCTTCAAAATAAGATTTAAAATAAATTACCAAACTCCCTTTGGGCAATAACCAAAAAAGAAACTTAGAAAGCACTAATGTTAAAGTGATAAAGAGATAAAAATCAACAAAAATTAGACATGAGTTTCTTTTGACATTGGAGCAAACAAAAGCCAGGCCTATTTTAAGATAAGAAAGGCAGGGCACATGAACATCTCGGATTACTGTATGATTTGGGTGAATTCTGGAATATGCATATAGATCTCATAATGGAGGCCAAGAAAATTGGCCAAAACCAGAGGATGATTTTTTTAAGCAAATGAAACAAAATCACCAGTGAACTATTTAAAAAACTTTTTAAATTAAATTTAATTTTTTTTTTGAGTTGGAGTCTCACTCTGTCCCCTGGGTTGGAGTGCAATGGCACACTCCCGGCCACCACAGCCTCGACCTGCTGGGCTCCAGTGATCCTTCTGCCTCAGCCTTCTGTTGGGAGCCAGCCGTGGAGACCTGCCTGAGTGTTAGGGATCCAGGCAGGCTGCGGACCCTGAAACCACCAGGCTGGTTCAGGAGCTGAAGGCCCATTCCCTCCTCCTTTCCTTGTTGTTTAGCATTACCCACTGGTAGGGATTTTAACGATCTAAGCATGAAGTTCTGAGAATATGACAGGCATGGCTGACTCTAGGGATCCATTGTTCCCGCTTCTCACAGACTGCGGTTTCGGCTTTGAACTTA
>NW_007184018.1:4972-18934 GCF_000164805.1 Carlito syrichta
ATAAGTTTTAGAAGTTATTGATAATTAGGATTTTATGATATTAAAACTGTTGTATTGCTTTTGAGGAACGTAAACCAAGCATAAGGAACAGTGAGATAATTTTGGGATTGTCCTTCCTCATGCTTGGGGAAAATGCCTGGTGGGCGGGGATGCCCCCCCCCACCTGGCTTCGTGTTCATGTAAACTCTTGTGATTTGATTAAGATTGTCCTTCCTCATGCTTGGGGGGAAACGCCTGGTGGGCGGGGATGC
This sequence comes from Carlito syrichta, assembly GCF_000164805.1. NCBI lineage: Eukaryota > Metazoa > Chordata > Mammalia > Primates > Tarsiidae > Carlito > Carlito syrichta. The sequence continues at coordinate 5,224 of NW_007184018.1, forward strand.
CCCCGACCCACCTGGCTTTGTGTTCATGTAAACTCTTGTGATTTGATTGGGGTTGCCCTTCCTCATTCCTAAGGAAATGCCTGGTGGGTGGGGGACGCCCCTCACCTACCTGGCTTTGTGCCCACGTGAAAGTCTTGTGATTTGACATGTGAAAATTTGGGATAAAAGACTCACGTTTGTTCCCAATAAACGGCTTCTGCTCATTTCACTGAACAGTTGTCCACTTTCTCTTTCTTCCTCTTTATATCTATGCCTCCATCTTGCTTTCTTTTAATATCTATCCCTACTACAGAATCGGCTTCTGCACTAGACAGAGTGCAGTCTTTCTTCCCTTCTATTCTCCCAGAATATTCGCCGACGCTGCCCCACCTTCCAGGGACCCTCAAAATCTCTTTTGGGAGGCTGGTTCCCCATAGCCTTCCAAGTAGCTGATACTACAGGCATGCACTACCACACCCGGATAATTTTTTGATTTATTGTAGAGACGCAGTCTCACCATGTTGCCCAGGCTGGTCTCCAACCCACGGACTCAGGAAATCCTCTCGTCTCAGCTTCCCAAAGTGCTGGGATTATAGGCTTGAACCACCGTGCCCAGCCCACCAGTGAACTATTAAAACCATCTTTCAAACATTTTTTTAAAGAAAATATATTACATGCATATTCAAATTTTTTACAGTATTATTATGGGGTGGTTCACATTGCAATGTATTCTAAACAGGGTTTGTTTGGCCAGTATAACTCCCTCCTTGGAAGACCAGAACTATATTTGCAATATATTTCAGAACTAGATCTAATCTGCAAATATGAGTATGGATTCTTGGAATAAATAATCAGTTGGTGTCACAAGGGTGAGCTAATAGCTGAGATATATTTCCTTCTAAGTAGCAACTTTGGGAAGATGTCGCCTTATTCTAAAGACATTTGCTCAAATTATACAACTTAAGAAATACTTTCAGGGACTATAACCCAAAGGAATCATACACTGAGTCCAGCAAATGAGGGGAGAGATAGGTATTAGGCAGTGCCACCATGGGTCAGAAATGCAATGTAGCTCTAAGGCAATGCATCGACAAAAATGATGATGCTTTGCAGCAAAACTTGAAAATAGCTCAAAGTAACCATAAGCTGAGTCCAGAGAATGTGGGGAGAGGGGTAGGTGTTAGTGCCACCATTAGGCAGAAATACAATGTAGCCTTAAGGCAATGCCACTGCAAACATGATGATGCTTTGCAGCAAAACTGATGATGCTTTGAAAATTATTGCTAGAGAGGTTTGTGGCTGTTCATGAAAAGTTCTGGAGAGCTGGAGGTTTCTGGAAAGTCTGACTCACAAGAAACAAAGCCCATTTTATGACTATTCCCCTTCCCATAGCCTTGTCATCTGACCTTTAATCCTTGCTCCTGGCTGAAGATGGATTGCCAGAGGCTGTTTGCTGCAGCAACTCTGACTGGCATGCGGTGGCGGGGAGACTGGCTCTAGCTAAGAACACTTCATTGTTTACCAGTTAGACTGACTTTGGGCCCCTGGGTCAGCAGGAGTTGAGATAAGCCAGACACAAGCAAGCTTTTAATATTTCCGCTTGAAAAATAAAGGGAGTGGGGGGGAATAAAGAAGCTCATGCCCCCATCATCATAGTGGATGCTGAAGTCATGACATCAGCACCTGCATGGAAAGCCCTCACCTGGGACTCTTTGGCATACACCTGAAGTTTTTGTGCAGCCTCCTGTTTTCTTTTATAGATAGTAGAATTATCTAACTAAGATCTCATAATGTCATGGTGGTGTTAACACTGATTACATTCAGTATTTTATTCAAAATCACTTTTTATGACTCAAACCTTATTTATATAGTCTGTGTTCCTACAAGATTGTTTAGCGTCAATTAATGACTAGACTGTAGCTTTTTTTCATTATAGGAATTTCTAATCCTAAACTATGGGTGGTAAAATGCCTTTATTTCTGCAGATACCAAAAGCCATTTCAAAACCAAATGTGCTCAGGCAACTCACTAGAAAGCTTCAACTGAAATGGCTCTCTTTAGAGCCTGCTGTTCTATAAAATCCTGAATCAAACATCTAACATAATAAAAAATCATTTCCTTAGCAGTTCCTAACATTTCTTTGAGGGCAAGTTCTAGTAATGTACCTATGATGGTTATTAAGAGGCCCAAGCAATTTAAATATAAAAATTCTGGTGTGTAGTTTAAAAAGGAGTGATTCATAGCCATACCTTTGAATGTTAAAAGAAAGTATGTTCAGAAATATTACTCAGAGAATCATGAAAATATTTCTTAGCCTTGAACACCTCATTCCAGAGATGATGTAATTGAGGAATAGAGAGTTTCTGTGACTTGGCAAAGCCACATAGTTCATTATGAATAGGTTCCAGACTTGTTCGTTAGCCCTTCAGACCAGGGCCCTTTCAACTTATGTTCCCTGGACTCTAACAGGGTCGTGTGCCTGCCGCAATGCCAATGCCGAGCTGCTGGAAGGCAGCGACAGTCCAGGGGAAGCAGGAGGGAGGACGTGGCAGGAACAGGGATGGTTCAGTTCTGCACATCTCTCTGATTCATTTTCGTGGAGCTTTGCTTCAAAATTACCAGCTTACTAAGGGTCTACGTTCTTCCTCCTTTTCTGCACCTGGGGCTAGAACTGCTGACCTAGCGCATCTGACCACAAGAGAAAACAGATCGATGTGTGTGGTTCCAGGAGAGCTGAAAACATTTTTAAAAATAATATGCACTTCAAGGATGTTACTCTGGTCAAGCTTTACCATCATCAAATGGGTTTTTCCTTCTCTATTCACTGCAAAGCAAGTAAAAGGTGTTAATTGCCACACTGATAAAATTCACATTTGTGAAAGACATAGTGTATAAATCAGGCTGTTAAGAATTTTATACTCAAAGACTTAAAAGCCAATCACTATAAGAAACTAGATCTAACTCTATTTTCAGACCTTGGAGATATTCAAGAGAAAACATTTAGTCAACAAATGTTTTAACCGGTCAATTGGCAAATACTTCTTCAGCGCTCGCTGTGTATTACAGCCCTTGCTGGGTGGTTGAAATGTAATGATCAGACACAATCTTTGCAGTTTAAAAAAGCTACAACTAAAAAATATGTATTGAAATGGTTGCCATAGATATGTTAAGGAGTAAATTTACTGCTGGGGATATCAATAAAGATAATGCCTGGTCCCTAAACTTGCAGACATACAGAAGGGAAGAGAATGATCATATAATCAAGTACAGAACTCTGTGGTGACTATGAATGAAATACTGGGTAAATCCAGAGGGAACAATTCATTCTGCCTGTGAATAAGAATTTTAAAAGAGAAAATCATCACATCGTTTCAAAGGTAACAATGAACAATGGCACAAGGTCTTCCAGCTATCTCATTGCATTGGGGTAGGGGGGTTAGGATAAGACCATCCTCAGTTTTTAACAACTCATGGTCCAAAGCTTCTTTGCCTTTTTCTTTCTTTCTTTCTTTCTTTCTTTCTTTCTTTCTTTCTTTCTTTCTTTCTTTCTTTCTTTCTTTCTTTCTCCTTTCTTCTTTCCTTCCTTCCTTCCTTTCTTCCTTCCTTCCTCTTCCTCTCTCTCTCTCTCTCTCTCTCTCTCTCTCTCTTTTTCTTTTGAGAGCAGGTCTTGCTCCACTGCTCACTGTTTTGAACTCCTGGGCTCAAGAGATCCACCCACCTCAGCCTCCTGAGTAGCTAGGACTACCAGGGCGTACCACCATGTCAGGCTAATTATTTATTTTTTATAGAGACAGAGTCACACTATGTCAAAGCTTCTTGTAAGTTGACTGGATCCTTAAATTATCTGCCTATGGAAATGCTTTTGATGAACAGGAACTCAAATTAGCCACCACATTTTATTCAGGTAATACTAATGCCAATACTGAACTTTTTGGTCTGGAACTATTTCATAGAGGTACTATTTGTGGAGTATAGTTTACCATATGTCAGGCACTGCTCAGAGTACTTTATGAGCACTATTATCTAAGCCTTGCAGCAATCCTATGAGCTAAGTACCATTATTATCAACCTATGTTACAGATGAAATATCTAAAAAATAGAAAGGTTAAACAACCTGATCAAGTGGCAAAGCCAAGCTCTGTACCCAAATTATGTAGCTGTAGAGCTGTGGACCCTTAATCAGGATGACATATTTCCCCTTAGATACAGAAATCCTTAATTCAAATGAAAGAAGGAAGAGAAATCATTTTGTGTTCTGTTTCCTGAATATACAGCTGGACTCAAAAAAGATGTGCTACTTTATTGGAGGTCTTCTTCACTTCCAATATTCCTAAAGTTCCAGTGAAATGATGACTCCTTAAAAAATCCCTAGCCATCTATATCGTACCTATATTCACCATTTAAAAACTCACTCTCCCACTCATTTAAATGTCCATCCCGGGCAACCCCTTCGGGTCCCCTCCCAATGTGGGAGCTTTTCTGTCCTCTCAATAAATCCTGTTTTTTAAAAAAATAAAAAATAAATGTCCATCCCATCTCAACTACATGGAAGGAGAACAACAAGCTATGTGAACTAGCAGATATTAGTATATAAGTAACAGATGGCCATTTCATCTTTTCACAAACATTTGCCTTTAAATGAGGAGACTCGTTCCTTAAAAAAATGAGGTGGGAGAGGTAAATTGCAGGATTCTTCCTCAAGAACACCTGATTTCCCTTTCATTTAAGGGGTCTGGGTCTGTAAACTGCTTAAGTCTAGAAATTGATTGAGGGGCTGCGACTGTCTGTTTTGGTAATTCAAGTTAGACTTCTATTCATTTGACCTAGCACTCATCTACTTGTATAGATCAAGTCAGAATTCAGTAGACTGCCCCTCTATTTCTCTTCCAGGGACACCGTGATCAGCTAGCCAACATCACAGGTTTCAATGAGTCAGACCATTCAATTACCACTTTGACTCAGTTGTTCGTGATAGCACTGTGGCTGCCTGGTCTTTGGTGATCTAGCGCTGCCACGTGGCCCCTGTCACCTGAGATCCAACAATTCCCACCACTTTTAAGGAACCCCAGTTAGTGGCAGCAGCTCCCACTGGAATTTCTGGCCAGAAAAGAATAGCCAGAGTTTTTCATGGATGCTGGGACTCCCCTCATGAATTTGTTTCTCACCATCACAGTGGAAGGGGTGTCCTCTGTACCCTACAAAGAGCAGACCTGTCTTGATGAATTCACTCTTGTGTCCCATTCTCCCTAAGCCTTTGGGTCCCTTCCTCTACAGTGAACCAAGGTACTGAAAAGTTCTGGCATTTCATCTCCATTTAGCGTACACCACCTTCTGGTCCATGTTTCAGCCAACCAACCAACCAAGCTGTTAGAGCCCTTTCTAACCCTAGAGGTACTACACTGAATGCAAATATCAGCTTAGTGGGCCCACATCAATAAATTATGCCTGATGCAACTTTACGTTCTTTCCATCATTATCCGATATGCTCACTGTACATTCCCACAAATATTCTGCAGATCCCTATCTATAGAAATTGAGAAAATCATGCAGTTCTTTTGGAGTACAGTGCATCTCTTCATGGGTCACACTTTGTGCCTCATCTTTAGGGGCTTTCAGGCCCTTGAGTCTAGCTACAGACCTAGAACCAAAGAGGGGCCAGGAGAAAATAGGTCCTGAGAAAAAAAATCAGCAGTTTCTCCAACGCACACAAGTCACTGTCATCCACAGGAGGCATAGATTGATATTTGCATGTTCATTCTCTCTCTGTCACTGCAACAGGGCCACCTTTCCCAATTTTAGCTGAGCACATTATTAACCAACATAAAGATGATATCATTCAGCCTTCTTTGCAGAGAGGTATGTGGTTAAGACTATTAAATTCAGGCTAATGGAATGTGAGCAAAAGTGATTAATGCAGCTTCCTACTTGTACCCTTACAGGGTGGGGAAGGGATGGCCCTTCTGCATTTGCTTTCTCTGACCTTCAGCTTGGTATATACATAGTAACAGGCTAGCTTGAACTATGGGGATGAGTGCAACCCCTGCTTGAGAGCAGAACAGAGGCTGCACCCTCAGGAAACCTCATCAAGTAGAATTAGCATTCCCACTCCAGATCACCACCATCTTGACTCTCTTGGGAAAGAAATCGAGTTTCTCTTATCTAGGCTTCATTATCCTGAGAAATCTATATGGATAGAAAATACAGACATAAAGATGGAAACAGACACTGAAGACTCCGAAAAGGGAAAGGGAGGGAGGAGTGGGGGAGGATTGAAAACTCCCTATTGGGTTCCATGTTCACTATTTGGGTGATAGGTATTGAAACCCAAACCTCACCGTCACACAACAGACTCATGTAACAAATCTGCACAGGTCCCTTTGAATTTAAAATTTAAAAAAAGAACTTGCAAAGAACAAAGTTGCCTTTTCTTAGAACTGGCTGAAAGGGCTATCAGTTAGAGACAATAACTTACTTGCTCCCAAGACTAATGATCAAGTGATGTATTTAAGGGGGACGGCAACAATGGATTGCCTGATTTGATGGAGCTTAGGGCTAGAATGTAATTGGCCACTGAGAAAAGCTCCAAGTACCATTCTCTGAAAAACAGTTTCTGGAGGGCTTTGAGCAGGGGTAGGCACATCTGGCCCGGCACAGGGCAAAGATGGAAAAAGGTCAAGGGCCACATGGAGACTTGAGGTCTCCATGCTGCAGGACACACAGGATGAGAGCCCAAGGAACGTATCTATGGCTTGAGATGAGAGAGTGAGGGCGCACCTAGAGGAGCATCTGTGAATGAGGCGCTGGCTTTGGAGACACAGTGACACCAACAATCTCATTGCAAATGCGATTGCAAATGTGCAGGTAAAGAAGCAGAGGGATGGACGAGCAGAGGGACAACTTATTCATTTGACTTAAAACCCTTCTGAGTATACCAAAGAAGCCTGCAGAGGGAGATAATATGCTTGGTGTTGATCAAGTCAAAGCTAAAAAGGGAGTGATGAGTTGAGAGTTAGAAAAAATTACTGAAGGAACAATCGTCTGAGTTTGGGTTACAGTTTGGATCTTCTGAAGACAGTAGTTAAAGTCTTAGCAAAAGCTTCAGCCCTTAGGTGACTAGTGAATTTCCCACAGAAAGCCTAAGTAGCTCCTGGCAGAACTAATCTCACAGATTAAACCAAATCATTCAGTTTTTAATATAGAAAAGTATGTGAAACTTAAAAAAGTCATATAGAAAAGATTTTAAATGTACCCATCCATAATATCCTGGTTTAATACAGAATTGTGAATTCCAAAATAAGAATTCAAAAAGAGAATTCAAAAATAGCAAGTAATAACAGAAAACTTCACCATCCTATATGATAAAGCAAAAAAAATTGTTTATATATTTCATAGGAATCATAGAAAACATTTTTAAGCTGGTAAATATCATATATAGCTTTTTTTGAAGGCACTAATAAATAGAAAAATGAAAAATTAAATGTCCTTCTTAAATTCTAAGAGAAATTTAGTTAAATGTCCCATGTCCATTTGATAAGCACCAGACAATTCAAAAGTTATGAAACTGTTAGGAGCTGTATGTCTGACGGGCTCTGCACAAATGTTAAGTGTGTGCTTCAGGGCGCCTCACTGTTTGTATCTTGCTGTGTCCTGGACAGTCTAGAAGGCCAAGTGGAGGGTCTGAGGAAAGTGACTAACCTCAATACTGACAGCCAAATATTTTTAAAATGTTTTCCAAATAGAACCTTATGTTTAGCCTCAATTCGATGGATATTTTCTTTGTTTTGTTTGCCTAATTCCAAGTCGTTAAAACAATTGTTTAAATCTACAAATCTTACAAAACCTAATGTTGTACAACAAAACATGGCATCCTAATATTGTCATTAATAAATTTTTCTTCAATATCCAGGTAGGCCTACAGGATTCTAAGGTCTCCTGAATATTTATGCAATAAGTTATAGTTCCATGCTCATTGTTATATAACACCATATACAAATAACAGTTAGTAGCACAAGGACTCAAAAGGAAAATGCCATGTTAAAGCAAAAACATCTTAAAGGAAGACCATGAAAAGGACACTACAGTGCCAGAAAAGAGAAGCTAAGCGTTATTAATATTGTTCTAGGGAGAGCATATTATTTAATCAGAATTCAACTGCAGAAATATAGACTATTAAGTCAAACCTCTGAGAAAAATCCTGATCATTTAAAAATTCTTCCCAACGCACACACAACAACTTTCACATAATTTGGACCTAGGAAAGCACTAAGTTGCCCTGCTATGAATCCCACATACTTGGATCAGTCTCCTTCTGGTTTACTGTTAATCTGTTGATTTTGACTGAGACATTCCCTGAGCATTCCTGCTCTCCACTTATCTTCATAAAGGCAATACAGCACCAGCAGTGTCAGGCTTTATACAAGGTGTGTGGTATACACTATCTCACAACCACCCAAAAAGGGAGATGTGAATACCTCCATTTTACAGAAAGAAAATAGAAATTAAAAAACAAAACAAAACAACAACTCTATGATCACAAACTGAAAGGCAGAGCAAGGATGTGAATGGGAGTCCTTCAACTGGCCAGTGACAACAATTCCCCCAAAGATGAAGTTCAAAGTGATATGCTTGTTTCTGACAATGAACAAACACACATCGCCTAAAAAACAACACAACCATTTACAAAACAACAGGATGGACATATATTTCCAGCCCCCATAACTTAGGGGACAAGATGCTTACGCCCATCTGTGTTGATGAAATATTTTGTATTAGAATTAAACTACAAATGTCTAACCCTTTCCATTATTACTTTTTGTCTGTTTGTTTTTGAAATCCATAAATAATATCTACTTATCTAAGGCTGAGAAGGTGTGACAGAAAAGAGAGTTACTTTATTAAATGCATTCCATGAATCACTGAGTGTCTAAACCCACTTACTACTGAGAAATATAGCCACAGCAACAGGGAAGATTAACACTGATCGGATGTAAATTAGCTTCATTTGTAGTTCTTGGACTGTATGTAGACTTGATTTCAATATGACATATGCTACATGGGGAAAAATAGATTATGCCATAAGGAGGAATTATGATTAGATAACTGTACCTATACATATTTCAAAAGTGACTCCGTATTTTAGTCAGACTTTACTCCAACTATCTCTAAAGGGAATTTCAGAGATTTTTCATGTTCTGTTCTGCTTCTCTTCCTCTCCCCTAAAAGTCAGTTCTTTTAGGGAAGACCTTAGGGAGCTCCAGGTAACACTGCGAAAGATGGAATGAATGGCTCAGGAGTGTGGTATAAATACACCAGTCCATTCCTGACCCTGGAATAAATTGAAATCATATGCCTAAAATTGAGTGATACAAACTCACGGTTAAAAGAAGACAAATGCAAAGTTCGTAAAGTGGTCAACAACCACTATGGAAAGTTTGTGCTTAGCTTTTTAAATATATTATGTGTAAGAAAAAAATTATATAGTCATAGATCATTTTGGAGATATTTAGGATTTTTGATGGCTATGGATGTGGGTATATTTATCGTTGGATGTTTATTTTGGATGGTAAATAATATATTCTATTATGGTTTTGTTTTGCCTTCTATACCCAAGAATCACATTACTTGCAATGAAGAGGTCTGATTTCACTTATCGCTTCCCCTTACATTTCTTTCACAGGGAAAAGAAAACAAAAAACCTTAAACATCAGATTAAACAAAACAGCAGTTGATTTTTTACGTCCACTGTTAGAGAAAAGATGAAAGTAGCTCTGTGCAGGAAAATTTCAACATCAGTGTTACAGAAATGAGTTTAAAGGAAAAACATAAGCTTCTACAAAGGCTTGGCTTTGAAGGCTGCTTTTTCCAGATATAAAAATAGATGGCTAAAATGTAAAATCGATTATAATGGCAAGCAGATCATCGCACTCTCCATGCCCAGGATATTAGGGAAACCTGAATATTTGATTTAGTAGCACCCTGGGAGTTGGCAGACCTGAAAACCCTCCAGTAACCTTGAAAATCTCCGCTTCCTGTAGAAGAGAATCAAATGCTCAAATAAGGCAACATCTACCCAGCCCTCTTTCCATCCCTACAGGTATAGTGATTAGAAGCCATCATTAATCTTCCAGAATGTGGGTTAGCTTTCCAAAGCAGCAGCCTGTCAGTGAAGGGGTCAGCCGGATCAGGTCTCACAGGGAACTCTGGCTCTCTTCCAACCAGGGGTCAGTCCACCCTCCCTGTCTCTCCCAGGTCAGGCTTTTCAGGAGGCTGGGGAAGTCACAGGTTCTAGGCCCGGTGGGGTGACCACCACCTTCAACTCACCCCAATACACTCACACTCACGCTCAAAACACACAAACTCACACATTCACACAAACTCACACTCACTAACACATACACTCAAACACGCATTCACACAAATACACACACTCACAAGCTCTTACATTCAGTAACACAAGCATACACTCAAACATGCATTCACAGAAATACACACACAAACTCTCACATTCACTAACACACTCATACGCTCAAAGACACATTCACACAAATACACACACTCACAAACTCTCACACTCACCAACACACTCAAACACATTCACACACACACAAACTCATACTCTCACTCATTCACTCAAACACATTCACTCAAATACACGCACTCACAAACTCACATTCACAAACACTCACTCATACACTCATTCACACACACACACACAAACTCACTCTCACTAACACTTGCATACACTCAAACCCACGTCCACACAAATACACACACTCACAAACTCACACTCACCAACACACTCACACACCCAGGTTAGCCTCCCTGCGACCCGAGTCCCAAGGAATGTGTTGGACAGGGAAGCCAGTTCAAGAGTCCTCTGGGCAGACTCAGCTCTCCAGGAAGCAGCCAGGAATGGGGGTGAGGGGGAAGAGGGCGACCGTAGTGGCCCCTGGAAGCCAAGCTCCTCCCAGGAATTCCGGGCCTCAGCGCAGACCCACGCATCCGAGCCCCCAGCCTGTCCTTGGGCGCAAGACTGCAGGCAGAAAACACCCGCGGGGCGCTACCGGGTGGCAGAAGCCGGGTCGGGTGTCGGCTGGGAGAAGGCCTGGCTGAGTTTGAACCCCAGCATTTAGGCACCGGCCCTTGATCTGCCCTGCGCCCTCGGAAGCCGCCATCACAGCCCAGCCTGGAGGGCGGCGCGCCCCAGGCCGGCTCCCCTCTGGAAGGCAGCGCAGTACAGTCCTGCTGATGGGCTTTACAGCGTAGACCACCAAGGTTAGGGGGAAGAACGAGGCCTCCGCCCACGGTCCACGGGGCAGGCGATCTGAGCCCAATGACCCAACCTGCAAGCGCCTAACCTCTGTCGTTTCACTCAGCTAGTGGAGATAGCCACAGGCAGACCCACCTGCCTAGCTCTTTCAGCAGTCACGGTGAGCGCTGCCTCGCAGAGGGGACGGGGAAGAAATGGGGGGGGGGGGTGCGTGGAGGCACAGTGGCGGAACCCGAGAGGGGACTGCAAGGGCTGTGGCTGAGGAGGGAGCGGCTTCTGATCCCAGTACCAGGCCCTGGTCGGCCCTGATGACCCCGCAAGCTGGCCCTCAAGCTAAAAGTCCCTTGTCAACTCCGTCTCTAGCTTCCACTGGGAACACAGTGAACGTCCCAGGCCCAGCGCCGGGCTCTGCAGATGCAGAGATGAACCGCGCCTTCCCCCAAATCACTTTCGGAACTGGCAGGGAGAAAGGTCCACGTGCGCTTAGCAGTAGCTGCGCTCATCTGGGCGAGCGGTTATTAAGGACGAACCAGGATCCCTGCCTGGAAGCCCTAACCGCGAAGTGGAGGGCAGGACCGACGTGCACTGGAGGCTCCTGCCGTCCGAGGATACGCGTGGCCACAGCTCGCTTCCGTCCCGAGAGCCTTCTCGGATTTTCCGCGGAGGTTCCCTGAGCTGTCGTCTCCCAGACACCCACCACTAAGCGTGTTGCAACAAAAACAAAAACAAAAACAAAATAAAACTCTCCCTATAGCCGGCATTCACCCTCACCAAACGCGCCAGAGCCCCTTCGGCCACTTGGACCAGTAAAACCTGTAGCTCAGGTGTGGTCTTGCATCACCCATTTCTGGCAAGATACAAAAAGGTGGCCTTCTCCGGACGGCCACGCCTTCTTTCTGAGTGTAACTGCCACTTATTAACGAGTGTTCTATGTTCTGACCCTGCCGGGGGAGCGGAAAGAAAGGGCTCCGGGGGCGGCCATTCTCGGGAGTCAGGTTCAGTGTCACACGCACTGCCTGCTCCGGGAGAAACTCGGAAGCGACCCCGCTCCGCGAAGGTTGCGCCCCGGGCTTGTTACCCGCTGCCCGCGCCGGGGAATCGGTGCGGCGCTCGTCTGGGCATTGGGGAGGCCCCGCGCTGCTGTCCCGAACCCTCGTCAGTCCCCGGGAGTTCCAACCCGCTTTCTAACCCTTGCAAATCTGGACAGAGCGGGCGCAGCCTAGTGGGTCTACCGCCTCCGCGGCCAGCGCTTCTGTAGTGGGGGCTTTTGTGGAGATAAAGGAGGTAAGAAACTTCGAAGCACTGTTCCTTGGCCCGCGTCCCTCCTGTTCTTTTTAGGACGACCGGAGTCCGCTTCTTTCGTCAAGGTTGCTGGGACATGGGGTGGGGAGCTACGGCTTCGATGCCGTCCGGACGTACGCTGTGCTCTGAGTCCGGGAACACCAGGGCGCGCGAGCTTAGACGGATCCTCTGGGCACCTACGATGGGGCACAACCGTCGTCCAGCCATGGCGATTGGCACCCTTTGTGCACAAGTCAGTACTCCACCAAAGAAAATCCATGTGTGAATAAATTCAACACAGTCCCTAGCTAGCACATGCGGATCCCGGTCACCCGGATCTGCAGTTGGACGGTGGAGAGAGACCCTGATCGCGCGCCCCGGGGCGGGAAGTGAGACAGCCAGACAGCCCGGCTGTGACACCCGGGATGGTACGCGTCTGTCGCCGCTGGCACCGGAGCCCCCGGCAAGGGCCTCCCAGACCGAACCCCAGAGCAATAGCGCCCTTCACTTTGCTAGAAGTCCCGAGCCATCCCCTCCAACCTCCCCAAATAACCTCGGAGGAGACCACACTCACCTACTGCCAGGCAGACGGGGAGCAGTAGCCTGAAGATAAGCCCGCACACCACCTCGGAGGCCATTGCGTCGGTCCCGCGAGTCCGAGCAAAGGGGCGACGCTCGAAGGTCCCTAGGGTTGGGACGCCAGGTCCATGCCCGCCCAGGGCCTTTTGCCTCCGGCGGCTCGCAGCTACCTGAGCATCGCCTGGGCGCAGGCAGCCGCGCTCTTCGCCCCGAGGGCGCGATCACCAGGCTCCCGGCCGCCTATCGCGCGCCAGGCCCTTGGCAGCCGCTCACCAGGCTCTCGGCAGCCACCCAGCCAGGCGCCCGATCCCCCGCGGCCGGTCCATGAAGTGTAGAATCCTGAATCCGGCAATGGGAGCTTCTTCGGGGGGTAGCTGGGACCAGGGCCCTGGAGAGGGACACTTGGGACGGTCTGGGGAGGCGGCGCGGCGAGGAGAGGGAAGAGGAGGGCGTGCTGTCCTCCCGCCTGGCTCCTGGGGCGTCGTTCGGGGGCGGCTGGGAGTTTTCTCTGCCCAACGCCCTCTGCAGCCGACGTGCCTCGGCCGCCGGCCTCAGCCCCTCGGCCCACGCACGCTGCTGCGCGCGCCCTCGGCCACGGATCTC
>NW_007184018.1:19396-68064 GCF_000164805.1 Carlito syrichta
CCCCCGCGCGGCCGGGGAAGCGGGCGCCGTGCTCAGGCGCCGAGGGCGCGCCCCCACCCGAGGCTCCGGTGCGCAGGGACTGGCCTCGCCAGCCAGGTGGGCTGCGCATCCGCTGGCCCTGCTCGGGCACCTCGCGCCACCGCTGGCGCTGCAGATCCTGTCTTTCTAGTTGCGCATCCTGGCAGCCTGTCCACCCGGCTTGGCCCTGAGCTTGCTCAAAGGCAGCGGATCTTTCAAGGTCCTAGGGAATGCACAGGCCCGCACGAGAGTAGCCAACTTTGTGGGACTGTCGCTTCTGCTGGGCCCATAGGTACCCACTATGGGTTAAACAGAGAGCCGGCATTCATCCAGACCGTTGCTTCTGACTACATGAAACCGAGAGAAGTTTCTTTCCTGAGTGGGCTTTGAGAAATCCCAGGCCTTTCCCAGAATGCGTACAGTTCAGATGCTAAGTTCCACTTAATACATTTGGGAGAGGCGGGGGTTGCGTCTTTTTTGCCTCAGGATTGTTCCTTGCTTTTCATAGCTCTGGGAAGAGTATGTTGATACGGAGAATATTCTGTTTTTCTCCTAAAGACCCTTTTGCTTGTTGTCTAAGCAAGTTCTAGAGGTTCTAGAGAAATTTGGTTCTAGCTGGAAGAATCCAGGGTTCTTGTGCTTCTCATTTAACCATTATCCAAGAGTGGGGGAGATTTGCTAGAGCATGGTGGGGATTCTTCAGGAAAAGGAGAAGGATGACCTTGCAACCTGCAGAGAGAGGACCATTCAGAACTGGCCTCTCCATCAAGAGGGTGCAGTGGGAAAGATCTGACTCCCTTCTGCTCCTGCACCTCTGGCTTGCCCTGGTGGGAGATGACCCAGCAGTCAGTTGATGAAACCATTGGTTCTCTGTATTAATCCCCCCTTCCCCTTCAGTCATTTGAAACACCTTTGTGTACATCCCTTTTCTGAGATCCAGTATGCATGTGGGTTGAGCTTGTGCCTTCACAAATTCTCTGAGAATTACAGAGAAACTGAACCATTACTTTGTAAATGAAGATGCAAGACAGCTCAAATCCTGTGAAGACACCCTGAAACTTAGATTATCTGTGTGCCCTGCCACCTTCAAGAAGCTCAGACATATCTAAACCCCAGTGCAGTGATGAGCCCAACAGCAGAGCTGGAGGAGAGGATAGAACTTAGGTTATCAGTGAATCGTTGACTGCTACCAAGAAGCAGTTTGTGTAGCCTATTTGTAGAAGTCTGACATAAATCTACCACTAATTTTGATGTTCGTAAGTTAATCATCCCCCTCCCCCCTCATTCCTGGGACCTAATGAAGAGGCAAAGGAGTACTCTTGAGTTTTAAATAATATTGTACCTTCACATAAATCCTGTTTTCTGTTTTTTCTGCGTTTTTCTCATGTTCTTGATAGGCTTCCCCTACTTACAACTGTCTATATTTTTTAAAAAAATAATTATCTTGGACACATAAATTAGGAAACTTGAGAATCCCAGCAGGTGGGTGGTCTTACCAAATACACAGCTTGCTTTCTCTGCCACACTGTACCAGTCTGTTCAGTTTTAATAGGTTTTAACAGTCACATCCCAGTTCTGAGATTCCAATGTATACACTCAAGGGGGAAGTTTCAGTTACCTAGACTACATCTAACAGGGTTCTCAATCGTGGCTACATGTTGTAGTCACCTGGGGAGCTTTCTAAAAAAACTCAGTTTCCGCAGTCCCAGAAATACCAATTTAATTGGTCTGGGATGCCCCCACCCACCCACACACACAAACACCTGTATTTTTTTAAAAGCTCTCAAGTGATTTCCAGGTATGCAGTCAGGGTAGAAGGCCACTATCCTCATCCATATATCAGAACACAGAAAACATTCCTTTGGTTTTCTAAGCCAGCATCTCCACACCAAATCCACATTTCTGAGGCTGTATTTTCACACTGGAGTTGACTTAAGTACACACAGCAATAGCAGTAACATTGTTTTTTACAAGAGATATTTTACCCTAAACTTTCCCTGCTCTCTGAGGAGCAGTATCTGGCATCTAGACAGGCTGATTTTTAAGCACTCACCAGTCCATGAGGGTATTGATCACAGTGTTTAGGAGCCCTGCTTGCCTAGCAAATGTCATCCCCAAACTGAGTCTGATCTTGCCCCAATTCTGAAAAGTACATGTGATAGAAAGTGTTTTGGGGAGAAAAACAACCACACTAAATACTCATAGGTATATTATTTTTATATTTGATGTGATTTGATTACCTGATGCATATCATCACAGATTTAGTACTGGTAACAAATTAAGCACCAGGTCACCCAAGACTGCATCCATGATAACAAACAGTGATTATTATTGAAACTTTTAGTGTCTCAGTCTCTTCATCTGTAAATTGAGGAAAGTAATGAAGTCTACCTAACATGGAGTGGTACACAGATAGAGACAATTTATAGAGTGCTTAGAGAAATGTCTGGTGACATTGAATAATCATTCAATGGATAATGGCTGCTATTATTCCTATTATTGTCATTGTTGAGAAACAAGTACTTGTCCTACATGTATAAAACGTTTATGCTGAAGCACTGTGACCTGCTGTGTCTCCCAGAAAGATACCCTGGCTCTGAGCAATACGTTTAAGAACTGTGCTGCGGTGCAGTGAGATTTTCCCTAAATGTTGAGGTTTTAGCTATAAAGAATGTATCGCTTTTACCTTATGCGCATTTCATCTTACCTGTTGGCTTTTATCATTCCTGAATTTGATTTAATGCTGCACTTATTGACAAAACCATTCAGAAACATCATATTTGTCCCAAACACAAATTTTGCTATATCATGGTCACTTGGCAAACACAGAGTTAACAACCATTTTCATTCCCAAGTCATGTTCAGCCCTATGTCAGCTATCCCCTCAGATAATTTGTCAGCTTCTCAGAGGTGGATATTGTTCTAAACTGTAACTTTCCAAGACAGCATCTCCCACAGGGAATATAAAGGTTATCAACCTGGCATTCTCTTCCTCCAGTGAAACCAGCCAGAATCCATCGTAGACATCCAGTCTGGGGAGAATGTGGTATCTCTCTCATCAGCTTAATTAAGGAGAATGTCTTCGAGCATTAGTAACATGTTTTCCTTACATACATAACTAATGAAATATTCCAGATATATATTTCTATGTGTTTATTTATAGTTATCATGTCATAAGACAATATTTATTTGGAAGCTATTTTTATTAGGGGTCTCATAGTTTTGGCTCTTAACCTTAAGAACAGAGTGAGACTCCACCCTCCCCAAAGAAAAAAAAAACTAGGAAGCTGAATGACTTTCTTCCTTTTGCTAATATAATATATGCAGTGGTTGCAACATTTTTTAAAATATCAACGTAATGTTTACAGCAGAAGTATTTTCAAGGTTCCCAAACTCCAAAGACTTAGACAGCTTCTAATAATTTGTAGGAAACATGGTCTGGTTATACTTCTGCTAAAGAGGTTATCCTCCATACCATCTTTACCAGAGATATGCACAGTGAAATTAACTTGCTCTGACATCTGGCCCTAGGTGGGATCTTCCTGCTGAAGCCACATAAAACTTATACCACAGCCTTAACTATAATTTGTGAGTTTTAAGATGGATTCCGGTCTGAAGCACACTGCTGATTTTGTGTCTGTTGTTCAAGAACTTTAAAACACGAGCTACATAATGTTTATTGGCCTAATCTTTCCAACTAGATTGTAGGATTTGAGGGCATGGACAAAAGTTCATCTATAAAGCAGATTATAAGGCAAAAAGTTGTTTCCAAGAGAATTGTATTGTTTGGGTGTGGTGGCTCATGCCTGGTAATCCCATCTTTTTGGGAGGCTGAGCTGAGAGGATTGTTTAAGCCCAGGAGTTCAAGACCAGCCTGGACAACACAGCAAGACCTTGTCTCTTTAAAAAAAAAATATTACATACAGAAAGAAAATTTTTTTTAAAAGTTGTATTCTCATATGCTTCCATCACACACCACATGCCTGTGTGCTCACACACACATCCATAACCAGATAAGGAATATCCCATATGAAAATAAATGAACATGTAAAATTGTATTTGTTTTTTGTAAAGTAAACGCATAAAGGAAGAGATTATGAATTGTGGAAAGAGTGCTCTGTTGAAGTTGGTGACTTGCCTCGGGCACCACAGGCACCCAGGTGGCCAATAGAAAAAAATGGAAACCACCATTCATTATTTACAGCCAACATCATGAGCAGATTTTTATCTCGGGGGTTGTCTAGCTACTCTCTGTGTATTTGCTCCTGAAGGCTTTGAAGAGGCTGCTGGTTTTGGCATCATTGTGTTCAGAAAGACATATCACTCTCGGGGAAGATAACTGGGGAATAATTTTTTGTGGTGAAATATATAATGTATAGCAAATTGCTAAATTTAAAAGTTACAAGTCTTTTTATTTACCTGTAACACTTGCAATAAGAAAAGTCCACTTGTCTATGTTCCAGTAGCTATTTATTGGTTAATAAATATGTATAATTTGGATTCTAGACGTGTTTGCAACTCCATCTGTATCTCTTAATGGTCATGGAAATATTGATATTCTTAGTAAGCATACGTGATTTTCATTCACTGGTTTCCTTAAGAGATTTTAAATGTGTGTGTGGTTGTGAGTGTGTACAAGTTTTGCAATTAGCCATTTCTGGTTATTAACATTAGCGAAGAAGTAGGACTAGTAGATTGGATTCAATGACTGTGGAATCAGCTAGCTGGAATCTTCTTTCACTTATTCTCCTACAGTGCCACCTTTTGGCTAAAAGTATATTGAAAAACACAAATCCTGGCCAGGCGCGGTGGCTCAAATCCTGGCCAGGTGCGGTGGACTCACGCCTATAATCCAAGCACTTTGGGAAGCCAAGTGAGAAGGTTGCCTGAGCCCACAGGTTCGAGACCAGCCCGGGAAACTTGATGAGACCTCATCTCTACAATAAATCAAAAAATTAGCTGGGCATGGTGACGCTTGCCTGTAGTTCCAGCTACTAGGAAGGCTGGATCACCTGAGCCCAGCAGGTCAAGGCTGTGGTGGCTGTGAGTGTGCCACTGCACTCCAGCCTGGGCAACAGAGTAAGACTCCAATTCAAAAAAAGAAAAATACAAGTCCATTTATCAGAAAGCATGCACAATCAGCAAATATCTATTGCAGCCCATATTGCAGGCTGATAGACTTAGAAGTACAGCAGTGGGCCAAACCAACACAACCACTGCCTTCAAACAATGGCCATCCAGTAAGGAAAGACAGACAGTAATCAAATAAGTAGACATAACTAGATAAATAATACAAGTATGGAAAGAAGTGCTATAAAGAAGTGTGAAACATGATGGAAGAACATAAATGGTTACTCTAATGTCCTCCAGGGGAGCTCCAGGAAGACAGACCCCTTGAGAAGATGGTATGTGACACATATTGAAGGGTGAGTATGTATTCGCCCGTCTGTAAGCTCCAAGAGGACAAGGACTTTATTCTGTTCATTGCTGTATCCCCAGGACCTAAAATAAAATGGGCCCCAGAGTGCCCACTGTAAAATGTTTGTGGAATGAATAAACATGCTACCTGGGGGAAGAGAGAAGGAATAACATCACTACACAGAACAGACAACATCCTGGAAGCAGCAGAGAACATTATGTATTAAAGGATTTAAGAGTGGTTCACGGTAAATTTCTATATTCCATCAACTGGGGGTCCCACAAAGCGTAAGCAATTCGCCAGATCCTTTGATTTCCAATTTAAAGCCCACTTTCTCTTCTGTTAAATCGGAACAATAATAAACACTTGTTAAGCACAAGCAGAACAACAAAACAAGAACACAGGCAGGTATATCACAACAATTGCAACCAGAAATCTGAAGTTTACCTGTTCCTACTGTCCTGTCTTTGTGCTACTGCTGTTCATGGCAGACAAGGGTAAAGTTCACGGACAGATGTCTACAGACTTGACAGTCATTTCAGCTCTGGCAACCTCTTGCTGAAGTTATGCCAAATAAGTCATTTGTCCTTTCTGGGGTTTGAGGATTTTCCTGCTTTGGGGTTTGTGTGTGCTTCATCTACTTTCTTTTAAATCTGGGTACAGGCAGAGGAACTGTGTTCTCTGAGCCTACAGCGATGCTGCAGTCCATGAGAAGCTGTTCATCGAACCGAGAACATATTCCCATCATCTACTTACCTCTCAGTAGATGGAAGGCATTGGTGGGTATGAGCAAATGCTTAGCAAACAACAAAGCAGACACTGTGAATAAACGTCCCAGCTCTAAAAAGTCCAGTAAGTTTGCTCTGTGGGTCAGTGTGGCACATTGGCTTGCTCAATGGTGAGATAGACACTTTTTACAAAAATAAACATAAGACACCAGTCTCCCTCTCCCCAAGTCTGAAGCAAGACCTCCGGATTCAGAATCCCTCAGTGGGGAAGGGTTCCCATGTCCTCCCTTGCTTGCTTTATCACTGCCACAGGGTTTCTTCACACCCCTTCTCTTTTAATGAGGGAGAACATGCCTTTTCTTGTATTCTGTTAAAACAACAGAGAAAAACAGGCATTTTAAAAACAGCATATGCTACAAAATTAAAGGAAAATAAACCCCAATGGTATAAAATTCTTTTCCAAAATTCACGTTTCTAGTGTTACACATTTTAAAGCAGTGATAATTTTTGAGACACTCTAAGATAACTTCTCTCTTATCTCAGATGAGTCTAAGACCAGCTACACAATCTGTGGGACCCAGTGCAAAATGAAAATGTAGGCTTTTTGTCTAATAAGCAGAAAAATAGTGTCACTAAGAGTTCTAAAATATACAGCTTTTCCCTGTCTTCTAAAGTCTCTCAAAATTGCATAGTACTTTTTATTTGCCATCTAATGTTGTTCTAGACTTAAAATTTTCTAGGTTTAATTTTTTTAATTATTTAAATAATTAGCATGAATTTTTCCATAAGTATGTATATTCTGCAATGCCAGTTATAAATATAAATAAAAGTGCATTCAACTCATACACAGGATCATTCAAATCACATCATTTGTATTTTGGAGCTTATACATGCATATGTGATTTGTTACTGGCAAAACAGTCGACATGCTGCATGAAATTGAGTTGTGTTTATTTCACTTCTTGATACATTCACATTCTACTGATATTCTCAGCTCCCGGCTTATTGATGAGGAAGAAAAGGCTGATAGGAACAGGAACTGTAGGTTGTCTCTGCTCCCCTTTCCTCCAGGCTGTCATTTCCAGCAGAAGCAGTTGAAGTATATTGAGCAAACGGCACATCCAGGATGGTATGACCATATACAGGTTTCAAAATATCACACACACCCACAAAATCATGTGTGACTGATATAGGTCGATTTAAAAAATCTGAAGGGGCGTTTGTGGTTCTAAGAATGTCACTGCTTTCTTGTCACATCTGAAGAGATTCTTGTTCCAGGGAAAGTGTGGTGTGTCCCTGCCCCCTGCCCACTCAGTCATAAGCAACACGCTTACCTGGAGCCCCATGTGTGGGGTCCCCTGGAGTCTTCCACCCACCGAGGGCCTCATGCAGAGGGGACGTAGGAATGCGAGATGTCCACTGCTTGCAGTCCTCTGCGCCCGCAATGCTTGGTTGTCCTGTGGACGTCACGTGCAAAACACATGTGCAAAGATGAAATTATTCAAATTTTTAGGGAAAGAAGAGCAAAACAATAAAGCAACCTAGAGCCCCTAAGCCTTAGTCTCGCTCGGCAGCAGGCTGTGACCCGGCCCTGGAGGAGTATTTCTGCACCTGCAGTGTGCTGGGTGAGCTCCTTGATGTAAGTTCACCCAGACATCTAGCTGCATTCCAGAAAGGTCCAACCACTCTTGTAATTAAAACCTAGCAAGATCCAATTGCCTGTACCCTTTAGAATCCAACTACAGTTCCAGGTTCAGCTCTAAATAACATGCCAAGATAAAAATGTATGTTGCAAGTTTTCCCAGGTACCGCTTCTGGGCCACAGAAAATTATCTTCTCAACCCAAGAATCTTTCCTCATCCCCCACCAGATAAACCTACAAAAAGCTAGATTCACACCTGTTCAGGTCTCTCTCAACCCAAGAATCTTTCCTCATCCCCCACCAGATACACCTACAAAAAACTAGATTGGCACAAACCTTTCAGAAAGATTTTCAATATCTTTACACTTAAAGCATCCAATAACAGAAATAAGTGTATAATAAGAGTCAGCATCATGATTATATACACAAAAGTTTAAAAGGAAACAACAGATTGAGAAGGATCTTCACAGCATATGCTGTAGTGTCTATCTATAGTGTTCAAATAACTCATGAAATTTATCTAGGAGAAAAATCAACATGGGAGAAGATAGCCTCACTAAAAACTAAAATTAGAAAAATAAAAATAAATACAATTTTTCACTCGTGAAATAAATTGTTAGCAACTTTAAAATGTAATAGCCAATACTGGCACAATTATGATAAAATGAAAACATTCATTTCTTGTTGAATCCAATGTACATTTGAAGACTCCTTTATAAAGGCATATGGGAAAATATGCTCCACATAAATTATATAAATTTATCCAAAAGAACTAATCCTAAGTTGGAAAGATATTTTAGACATAAAATGTCCACTGAAACATTGTTTGGTAATAGGGAAGAAACCAGAAATGACGCACCTGTTATCTAGAAATGGGAAAATGGATTAATAAATTTCACTGATGGTTTATGCATAGAGTAGTATACAGCTATTTTAATTATGAAGAATTCAGTAGCAAGATGTTGCTTAGTAAGGCTAAACATTTCTATCTAAGCTATGATTACATTATATAAAATGAAGTATGCTGAATAACTGAAAATTTTAATATTCATTAAGTCATTAATATTCATCAAATTTTGATTCATTAGGTGATTGTTGCATTTGCACCCTTTTTTCTTGTTTTACAGCAACATTTAAAAGTATTTCTTGGGCAATCACACTGCGTGTGTGTGATTAAGTTCATACACCCTTGAATTTTCTCATAGTAACTATATGAGAACTTTGATTCATAATTAAGCATAAGCAAGCCCGATGTAACACCCAGGATTGATGTAAAAATGAAACGAGAAACATTTGAACATACTTAACCTGCAATTACGAAATACAAACCAATGTAAAATCATTATTATTATTATTATAGTTATTAGTTAATGTTTTTCTTTTCAATCTATCAGCTAACAAATAACTCCAACAAGTAACACATATCATGCATATCTTTCCACGCGCGAATCTTTATTTCATTTTGTCTTATGTGCTGTGATATTTGACAAGAGGCAAGGAGAGAGGCCTCTTGGGCACTTCTTTTCTCTGTGGAGTGAGTGATATGTTGCATAAAATAGTTTCTAAAAAACGGAAGCATTAGTGATTGCAGGAAAAAGTTTTGATTCAGAATGGAAAAGTAGCGCAGCTGAGTAGACAGGATGTGACTGCAAAGGCAAAAGTCTGGGAGGGGGTTGCCTCCATGGTGTCCTTGCTGAGGAACATGGAAACTTTCTAAACTAGGATTTGGGCAGCTGGAAAACTAAGCATTAATATTAATAACGCTTCTTTCTCAGAATTGTTATGAAGATCATATGTACCACATGCTTCAAAGCTTAGTATAACTATTATCATAGAGCTTAGAGACTTTAGGAAAAACGGCCCCCACACTTCTTGGATCACACATACATCTGTCAGAAAAGTTTTTTGTGCATATGCTCCAACATATGAGTGATTGTGTACGCAACCATTATAAATTATACATATAGGATTATATTATATCTATACTTGGTAACACTCACACGTATGTCGCATGTATATATCACTATCATTAACTAATAAATCAAGTCACACCACAAGGCAAGGGCCATCATTAATTAGACATACTTTTAACGTTTCTTGATAGTGTCGAATTTTGTGTCTCATTCTTCTTAGATCTGAAGAAATGATCATTGCTTTTATGGAAACCCTACCACAGTGGCTTAACCAAATAAGAATTAATTTTTCTCACATGCTGAAAGACGATGCTAGCCTGGTGTAGCAGTACCTGACCATCTCCAGCCTTTTAAGCTGCCCTGGTCCTTTAGTTCTGTCATCATGTGCCAGTGACTTTCTTCCTTAGGTGACTTTCACGTGCGTAAGATGGTGGTGGTACCACCACTAGTTCTGAGTCTGGAGCCCAAACTGGAAAAAGAAAACAGTGACAAGGGAGCTGGCTGTTCACTGAGTACTGAGAATGCTCTAGGTGCATTTTGGGGAGGAAAGCTTTGGTTCAGAGGCTGTGTTCCTTTCCCTTGCCTCTAAATTGCTTTTGTGGCATTCACAACTAATGCGCTCCTGGGCTGCGTGGATGTCTGTGACTTGTTCCAAGTCTCATATCGAGTGGGGGACAGACTTAGGACCAGCAGCTAGACAGGCAGACTGGGTCCTTTCCATTGCCCACCGTGCCTCTAGGACAGCAGACCCAGATGTGCCACATGCAGGCATCAGCTTGGGTTGCACTTTGCAAGGGGCGTGGGTTGCACTCCCACCTCTCAGCACTCTCGTCCTGGCTGGGACTGACCCCAAAGACCCACCGCTACATGCATTTCGTGTCACCGTATTGTGGCAGTTCTTGAATGCAGGGTTTTAAAGGAATCAAAAAATATGGGGGGAATAACTGAACCAACATTGTGAGATGAGAACACTTAATACCCAGTCCCTTAGCACAAGATGATATACCTGCCACAACTGGAATCATGACAAAATGTCATTCAACCTCATTAACCTCCTTCCAGCTTCTCTTCACAAGGAAATCAGTGAGGCTGGGGAAGCTATTTCTTTTCCTCTGCAGTAGAGCAAGATGAGTGTGAGAGAGTGCGGGGGACATTTGAGGGTGTATGTTTAAATCACAACTTGCACACTCAGAAGCTATTCTACCTAAGGCAGCTTACTAAACATTTTGTATTTTAAAAAGCTAAAACTAAAACTAAAGAAGATGAAGTGTGAACAGGGAGAACAGTGAACTTGCAACTTTCTAGAGAGCAAGGATACTGTCACCTGGGTTAAGGACCTGGGGAGAGGTGGAAGCCAAGTCACTTAATCACTTTCCAAGAAGTGTGAAAGTTAAGGAAAATATAGGAACTGGAATGATGACACCTTGCATTTATTTCATTCCTTTCTCCTAAGAGCTCAGAGTGCTTCTCAGACATTATCTCATTAATTTGCCAGTCAATCCTGGGAGTTAGGTAGGAATGAAGCCAGACAAATGTTTCTAGCTTACCACTTTAGTAAGAGTCAAAGATTGAAATACCCTTTCTGTGCAAGTCAGCACACTCTGTGCAAACATATACTACTGTATTACTCAATTACATGCAGAAAAGATCATTCTGCAGCTTCTTATTTTCTTTAAAATGACACATACTTTTCAGAAGGTATGCTATTTTACGAAAAATCTTCTTCCTTGACATTTTGACAAATAAAGGTGAAACGCGTGAGATTCAAACATATTCATGTATTTGGTGTAAATAAATGTGAACTTTCTCCCCCAGCACACAGCAATGACTGGAGTATGATTGCTTGTTGAGAACTAAACTATAAAATCAACCTATTGAGACCAGCTTGGGTAACTTGGTGAGACCTCATCTCCACAATATATCAAAAAAATTTTAGCTGGGTGTGGTAGCACACACCTGTAGTTTCAGCTACTTGGAAGGCTGAGGCAGGAGGATCGCCAAAGCCTAGCAGGTCGACGCTAGGGTGGCCATGAGTGTGCCACTGCACTCCAACCTGGGCAACACAGTGAGACTTTCACTCAAAAACAAAAACAAAAACAAAAAACCTAAAGCTAATGAGGTCGATATGAATTTATTTTCATTAAATACTGAAAATGAAGCACAGATCAACATATTAAAGATATTGATAAATCTAAAGAGAGAATGTGTCAACTAAAAGTATGGAAAATGAGAAGCAATTTGTGCCAGTAACCAAACAAACACTGTGCAATAAAAAAGGAGACTAGATCAATACATTGCCTTTGGTCCCATCAGCAAGGCAGTTCCTAGGAAAAACAAACAAACAAATAAAAAACCATTTCCCTTAACAGTAGTCTCTAAGCACCGGGATAAGGGGATAAGCACAAGGTCTCTGAACTTGTAGGGTCTGGGAAATGACCCCTCAGCTGGGGGGGTTAGGTGAGGCAGAAAGAAAAGAATATCAAGAAGAATGCTGAACCATGGCTACCTTAGGTTAGATTCCCCCAGAAGCCTGAGAGGGATTATTGTACAATGATTGACTGAGGGGGCTCTCAGGAAGAGAGGGGTGAGGGAAATAATTGGGCAGGGGGAAAAAGTTAAATAAGGTTGGAGAGTCTAATAGAGACTGGCCTCAGCCTGGTGGCAAGGAGCACCTGGAAATGCAAATGACATTACAGGGACATCCCACTCGGAGAACAGGGGCTTCTGCGCCCTTTGTCTGTTAATTATGGGCCACTAGCTACCCAAGATGGGTTCTGGCACCTCTGGAGAGGACCCACACCCCCACCCTCAGCCAGCATGCTCTGAGAAGGACAGCGGTGGCTCCTAGTGGCCAGTACTCCCCACATGCCGAGAAAGGGAATAAAGCCTAGTATCAAAAGATCTCTTTGCTCTCCTCAGTGGCCAGATAACTTCAGCACTAATGATCTCTCCCAGAACATACATTTCTGGGGTATCTTTCTTTCCTTATCCAAACACATTCCCTTCTTTTTAATAAGCTCATATACAGGTTACCAATACACAAACTAATAGACAGAACAAAATAATAAATCATCCCACCATATGAAACAAGGTGTTCAATAAGAACTATAAATTCCCTCTATTCCCCCAGTACAATGGCTCGGCTACTCCCCTTGCTTCCGTCTACCAGTCTAAATCTTATGCTTCAGTTTATGCAACAATTCTTGCAAGCACTGACTATATTTCAGGCACTGTCCTTAGAGCTGAGCACACAGCACGGAATAATGGAGACAAGGTTCCTGTCCCCATGTCCTGTCCCGGCTGAAAAACTCAGCCCACCTGGCATAGCATTCTAGGCCCCACCAAAGGAAGTGCTGGGTCACAAAGCCAGTGTTTTCTCTTCTTTAGATTACTGCATCCCCTGAGAATCCTCAGTCAGATCTTGCTCGCCCAACACAAGCAAGGTCTTCCGTTAGATCTGTTGTGCTGTGCTCACAAGATTCAGACAGCTGCCATTGATTGGGCCATTCTGGTTGAACGTGTTGCAGCCGATTCCCACTCCACAGGGTGGCCCAAATGTGGTTTGACGGCCCCTTTTTACAGAGTAGTCATGAATCCAGTCCAAAAACATCAAGCATTTATTTCTAATATACTTTCTATATTAAAAAGGATTAGAAGTGGGCATTGATATTGGCTGAATGCCTTAGACATGCAGCTAGGCAAATGGTTTTGATTTTGCTCCACATGAAAACACCCAGTTCTTATTTTTCTACTTCTTTTTTTTAAAGGTTTCACACATCTGGTTTCTCTTCCCAGAGAGCTCTTTCTTCCTGTCTTCTTGTTCTTCAGTCTCACCTTTAGGTCACCTCCTGAGAGAATCCTTCTTCAACCATCCAGCATGCAGCTCCCATATTCCCTCTCTCACCTGCCGTTGTTCTATTTCTTAGTGTCCTGTTACTGTTCTTCATAGCACTTACGACTACATTAAATTTTATTTGTGTGTGTGTGTATACACGTGTGTGCTTATTCCTGTCTGTCACAAAAGACTGACAGCCCCATGAGGGCTGGTAACATGTGTTTTATTCATTATTCATGTCCAATTTTCAGCAGAGTGCCTGACACAGAAAACATTCTTGCAAAACATGGAGGAGGTAGCAGAAGGCAGGAACTGAGAGCCTGGGGCTGGAAGTTAGTCAGCCTGGGTCTGGATTCTGGTCTACCCCTTATGAGCTATGTGGCCTTCAGTCTCTCCGAGCCTCAATTTCCTCATCAACAAAATCAACAGCACTTGTATTTTTGTACTATGCTGATATTTAAATATACTTCTTCGTGTAAAATGCTTAGATAAGTGCTTGACACATGTTGAGTACTTAATTAATGTAAGCCGTTTTCGTTTACAGCTTGGATCAAGAGGAAAAATATGTGAAGCACTGTAAAATTATGTGAGAACTAGAAATAGCTGTATTACATAAAGCAACTGAATCACAAAAATAAAAACTGTTCATACTCATCATTATTTTTTCCTGAAGTTCTCCAAGTTTGTTTTGTTTGCATTTCAATTATCCATTACCATCCTGGAGAGAAATGAGAACATAAACTCTTGAGATTCCCAGGTGTGCCACCCTGCTGGCCCCACTGCAGGGCATAGAGAGGCAGAGACAGGAAAGCGTGGCCCTCACTGATCAGGTGTGTGAGCCACAGCTTTCAACACCAAACAGTCTGGTGATCATGAAAGAAGGTGCAGGGACAACTCTCCGGAAGATGGTGCTCTCCGTGAGGGGAGTAGCTACTGCTGTTCACTATAAATGCCTGCCTTAGGACTGAAGCCTCATAAGCACAGATGCAAAGGAAACAATTTTTGCAAATGGGAAAGAAAACGATTTAGGGAGATAAGTTTTTTTTAAATGTGTAATTCACAAGGAAGAAATGACAATTATTGGAATCACAAAAGAAAAATTTCCTTCCCTACAAGATGTTGATCTTCCAGGAAGTTAAAAGAGAAAACAGAAAATGTAAGAACTTGCCCACGCTAAAATCATTAAAAGCACTTGCTTAGCTGAACCATTTTGTCTTCATGAAAGACTTTCATACTTAAGTATGAGCAGAGTTTAGATTCTTGATTTAGGAGGCAGTATTTGTAAACTTAAAGATAGTATTGGAATTTAAACAAAGATCCTTGGATGAACGGCCACTTATTCTTCATTGCTCTGATAAATGCATGCATCTGAGTACATATCATCAATTCTATTAATGCCCTGCATGTAAAGAAGGTAAATCGCCTGCATTCACTGAGGACAATCTTCAAGGTCCTATAAACAGGAAAACCTCACAAATACTGAAAAGAAGAAGAGGAGGGTATACGTAAAGATGGTCCTCTTTACACCTCCCCCTTTCAAAAGTAAAAATTCCATTCTATCATTCTCCCTGGAAGGAGCCACTACACCTGAGAGGCTAATTAGTTTAGCTTGAGCTAACAAGACAGGGTAAACCTAGGTAAGCCATGGGCAACTTGGAGGAGGGAGGTGTCCCAGCACACAGGTTATAAAAGAACATTGGGAGAAAACCACAAGGTTGGCATTGTCTCTGTCCCATCTCTCTAACGTCTGACCTGCTTACTCTCTCCCTCAATCCCCCTTTGACTCCTCTCCCTCTTCCACAATCTTGCTTATTGTACTGAGTACCCCACTCCATCTTTGCTTGAATGCCCCTTCTAACATTTTCCTCCTTTATTAAAAAAAGAAATCATGTCTCTAGATCAGAATCAGAAAAACTACAAGCCATAGGACAAATCTAGTCTGCTGTTTGTTTTTATTAGTAAAGCTTTATTGAAACACAACCGTTTTCATTTATTCAATTGTAGCCTAATGCTGCTTTTTTTGCTACGATGGCAGAGTTGAGTAGTTACTCCAACAGAGACTGTATGGCCTGCAAAGTCTGATACATTTATCTGACTCTTCAGAGAAAATGTTTGCCATCCCTGCTCTTGATCCCTCTGGTCTCCTCTGTGTTCCATGGACGATGTTTATCACAGTGTCGTTACCTGCATACCTATCTCTCCCACTAGATCAAAATATAGCTGAAGGCAGGGTGAAGTCTTTTTTATCTTTTTACTTCTGCCATACTAGTGACATTGCTTAATAAATATCTCATGGAATCAAATGATCAAGGGTACTCAATTAAGTTTGCAAAGAGCTCCAATTTACTGTTCCAACTGTGTAGCAAGTTCTGCAATAGGGGCAGAGAGTACCAAGATCAATAGCTTCTCAGTATCTTCCTTGGATAGACTCAAAGATTAAAAACTATCTCAGATTAACTCCTTGAAAAGGAGAGAAGGCAGGTCAAATAGGGAAATAGAGACAGGAGGAAGTGGGGTAGTTTTAGGGAATTTCAAGATAATTAAAATGACCAAATTTCCATGGGAAGGAGGAGGCAGTTAGCCTCTTTCAACCTCAGATGACTATTCCCTCTGGCTGAAAACTTTCCTTCAAAAGGTTTCAAATATTTACTGGTCTTTGTGGATACCTTTACTGGCTGGGTTGAAGCCTTCCCCACGAAAACTGAAAAAACAATAGAGTTATAAAAATTTCTTTTCAAGTAATTCCAAGGTTTAGTATTTCCCAGTCCTTACAGAGTGACCACCGGCCCTCTTCTAGGCCCAGAATCACACTGGGGGTGATAAGCTCTCTGATTATTTCCACTTAGCTTGGAGGCCCCAATCTTTAGGAAAGGTAGCAAGAGCTAACCAAACTCTTAAGAGAGTCTCAACAAAAATTTGTCAGGAAACTACAAGCTCCTGGATTCAGGTGTTACCTGTTGGCTTACTTTAGGTCAGGATGGCCTCAAACACCAAGCAACAACTTAGCCCTTTTGAAATGACATAGAGAAGGCTATTTCTAACCAATGACTTGTTCATAGATCCTGAAATACAGAGTTTCTTCACATGCATTATTAATTTGAGTCTAGTCCAGGAGATAATCGGGAACATGTTTCTCATGTCCTCCCCAAGCCCTCCAGCACTCCACCCATTCCAAAGATACAGCCTGGAGATTGAGTCCTGCTCAAAACGTGGAAGGAGAAAACTCTCAAAATCAATCACCTCTTAAAGGGACAAAACATTACATAGCACTTGACAGTCAAACTCATGGAGATAAATGCCTGGATACACATATCCAGAATATCACCTTTTTCTGAGTCTTCACAGGATAACAACAGCAACAACAACAAACCCTCTCAGGATTCTTAACCTACAACCACAGACCAGAAATGCATCTGTCAACTTACGAAAAACCTGAAGTTCCTCTTCAAAAGTTACCTGCCCAAAAACATAAAAGGAAAGTAAATACTTCCTCAACACTGGGTTACTCATATTATAGAGTTTTTAAGCCTACTTGGGTAATATTAAAACTTACTTACAACTTTCTGGAAACACACATAAATAACTGTCTTTCCACTAAAAATAAAACCATTTCTTTCTTATGCTCAATAATAATAACACTAATAATAGCCAAATACATATGGGCTGCCTCTGTTTCTGTAAAATCAGTTCTCTTCCTGGGAAAACACACTTTTGTCTACACTGGATTTAAACAGATAAATATCAAAATACTTATAATTTATATATAGCTAATGAAATTAAAAATTCCTCACATTCTGGGAGACTGGAATAACACATTTCTATCTCCAGTTCTTCCCACTATTATGGTCTTCAGTGGCTATAATACTAATCTTAATCTTTAAACCCTGTTTGTTAACCTTATGCTCAAATTCATGTTTTCTAGACTCCAAAAATTCCAACTCCAGATGATGTTACAATGGAAATTCCACCCTGTCCCTTCAGGGAAATCAATTCACGTTAACCTACTTGATCAAATGACTATAAGATTTTATGCCCACAGGCCCAGCCAAGCAACTGTGGAATTTTACACCTACAATCCCGAACAGAAAATAACAAAAAGATATTGACCCTATAGGTAGAATCAATGTTCAATCTCAGCTTAAAATAACCATAGAAGAAAAAAACCTCTATCCTTCAGCTTCCATAGAAAAATTTAGGGTCTTAACTTCTTGAAGGGGATTGACAGAGTAGGCCTGTTAGAGTAGGAAAATATCAAGGTTGTAGGAGGCTGTAGGAAAATTCAGAAACCTGTGGAAACTCTTGCAGGGCTGTTCGAAGATTCAAGCAACTGTTAGAGTAACTTTCACCCAACACACTTGCAGCAGCCCCAATATGCTGCGGCCTACATCTGACCACCAAGGCAGGAACTAGCTTAGAGAGCCCTTGAAGCAGGTGCATCAAGAGCCAAGGTTCAACCGGGCGTGGTAGCGCATGCCTGTAATTCCGACTACTTGGAAGGCTGGGGCGGAAGGATCGCCGGAGCCCAGCAGGTCGAGGCTGCGGTGGCCGGGAGCGGCCACTGCACTCCAGTCTGGGCGACAGAGTGAGACTTCAACTCAAAAAAAAAAAAAAAGAGCCAAAGTTAACTTAAGATAACCATGACCTCCTTTTACCTTCATTATACACTCATTAGCTTACTAAATAACCCAACTTCCAGCACCATGATAGTTCCAACTTTGTCCATTTATAGTAATAAATTGGGTGGTACCCTAATTCCAGAAATTGCCTACCCATTTCCTAGAAAAATTCTACCCCTTCATTATTGTAGCTCATACAAACCACAAGTCAAAGACCTCCAGTGCAATCCTTCTTTGTGTTTACCCATACTTCTCCTGAATTGTGTACTATTCTGTTACTTCTCTTTTAATAAACTTGCTAACTGCCTTGCTACTTCCAACTCACTCTGAAATTCTTTTCTGCTGTGAAGTTGAGAACCCAGAACAGAACACTGGTGGCAGATACAGAATTCCAGTAAAAATACTAGCTACACAGGCATAAGATGAAACTCCATTAGGTTGAATAAAGAACCACCAGAAGGTGTGACCTGAACAATTCCCAGACCTGATGCAAGACTGATCAGCTACTATGGAAAGTCCTTGTTGAACACTCAGAGCATTCAATAGAGAATCCAGAATGGTCATAACTTAATAGCAAAAGCTACTCTAAAGCTGTACAGATAAAGATTAAGCATAATCTATAAAAGGAGCAAGCTCATTCTTAAATAACTTAACTACCTAACAGAACGAAGTTTAACACTTTTAGAAGGAAAAAAATATCAGCACCCAAAAGTGTGCAATGAAAATTACTGAATATGCAAAGAAGCATCAAAAGATGACAATAGAAGAAGAAAGATCCGCCAAATAGAAACAGACCCAGATATAAGAGTGATGATGAAATAGTAAACTGGACTTTATATTTGTTGGCACATTATAATTGTATATATTTATAGGATACAATTTGACATTTCAATATATATATGCTGTATATAATCCAATTAGGACATTTGTATATCTCTCACCTCAAGAATTTATCATTTCTTCATGGTGAGAACATTCAAAAACCTCTCTTTTAGCTATTTTTAATATACAATATCTTACTGATAACCATCGTCACCCTACTGTGCAATAGAAAACCAGAACTTATTCCTCTTGTCTAATTGTAAGTTTGTGACTATTGAACAACCTTTCTTCTTTCTTTCCACCTCTTTCTCCAATCTCTGCTTCCAGGGTATCTAGACATGAACTTTAAAACAGATACTTAAGCATATTGTTCTTCAACCAAATGATTGAATTAGTAATCAAAAATCTCTCAACAAAGAAACGGTCAGACCCAGATTGCTTCATTGTTGAATTCTTACCAAACAGTTAAAGAAGAATGAATATTAATTATTTCCAAACTCTTCCAAAATACTGAAGAAGAGGGGACACTTCCTAATTCATTGCTCTGACACAAAAGCCAGCCAAAGACACCACAAGAAAACTACAGACCAATAACCCTAATAAGCATATCAATACATGTAAAAATTGTTAACATACTTCTAGAAAATCGAATCTGACAGCATACTAAAAAAAGGGATTGCACAACATGACCAATTGGGATTAAACACATAAATGCAAGCTTGGTTTAAAATACAAAAATCAACCTATATAAATTCACCATGTTAATGAGATGAAAGATAAAACACACTCTAACATATTAATAGATGCAGAGAAAGTATCTGACAAAATTTTAAAAACTTACACAATAAAAATAATCAGAAAAACCAGAATAGAAAAAAATTTCTCAACTTGATAAAATACCCTATAAAAATTCCACACCTAACACTATGGTGAAAGACTAAGCACCTTCTCTCACTAAGGTCAGAAAAAAAGACAGGGATGTTGGGTCTCACCACTTCTACTCAACATTTCATTGAAGATTCTAGCCAAGGCAATTAGAAAAAAAAAAGATAGCCAGGCTCGGTGGCTCAGGCTGTAATCCCGCGCCTTTGGGAGGCTGAGGTGAGTGGATTGCGTGAGCCCGTGGGTTCGAGACCCGCCTGGGCAGCGAGACTTCATCTCTACAATAAATCGAAGAATCAGCCGGGCGTGGTAGCGCATGCCTGTAATTCCAGCTACTCAGAAGGCTGAGACGAAAGGATCGCCAGACCCCAGCAGGTCGAGGCTGCAGTGGCCAGGAGCAGCCACTGCACTCCAGTCTGGGCGACAGAGTGAGACTCCAACTCAAAAAAAAAGAAAAGAAAATGATATAAAACACCAGACTAGAAAGGAAGCAATTAAATTATCTCTTGCATATAACATAATCCTACATAAAGAAAAACTTAAATAATTCACTAAAAAACTAATAAATTACTACATCAAGGTGTCAAAATACGAGATCAATATGTATAGCAACATCAATGGTATTTTTATATACTACCCACAAACAGAAGGAAATTGGCCAGGTGCAGTGGGTCAAGCCTAAAATCCCAGCACTTTGAGAGACCAAGGTGAGAGGACTGCTTGAGCCCACGGGTTTGAGACCAGCCTGGAAAACTTGGCAAGACCTCATCTCTACGATGGATCCAAAAATTGACCTAGTGTGGTAGTACATGCCAGTAGTTCTGGCTACTTGGAAGGCTGAGGCAGAAGGATCGCCTGAGCCTAGCAGGTTGACGCTGGGGTGTCCGTGAGCATGCCACTGTACTCCAGCCTGGGTAACAGAGTGAAACTCCAACTAAAAAAGAAAAAGAATAAGAAAACAGTGCTACTTATAGGAGTACATAAATAAACGAAACATATGAAAAAATTAGCAAAAGAAGTACAAACATATACTCTGAAGACTATATAGCATCATTAAAAGAAACTGACGAAGATCTAAAAAATGGAGTCATTCAGCGTTCATGGATTAGAAGACTTAATGTTGTTAAGATGAGATAGGAGTGTGCCCCAATTTTATCTACAGATCCAACAAATCCCTATCACTAATCCAGCTGCTCTTGTTGCAGAAATGGAAGAACTGATCCTATTAAGTAAATAAATAATAAATAAATAAAATTCAAATGGAAATGCAAGGCAACCATAAATGCCAAAACAATCTTGAAAAAAGAAGAGCAAAGTTGAAGGACTCACACTTCCTAATATAGAAACTTAGTACAAATCTACAGTAATCAATAGAGTATGACAATGGCATTAGGATGGCATACAGATCAATGGAAAAATTGAGATAACCCTTATATTATGGTCAATTGATTATACTTATGACAAGGGTGCCAAGGCCATTCAATAGAGAAAAAAAAGTCTTTTCAATAAATGGTGCCAAGGCAACTGGATATCCATATATTCATAAATAAAAGAATGAAGTTAAGTCTTTACCTTATCCCATATACAAAAATTAACTCAAAATAGATTGGAGTCTTAAAGGTAAGAGCTGAACTTATAAGACTCTTTGAGGAAACATGAGTAAAAACATGTGTGGTCTTAAATGAGCAACAGTTTCTTAGATATAAAACCAAAAGCAGAAACTACAAAGAAAAATTAGATAAATTGTACTTCCTCAAAATTAAAAAAATATATATTTAAAAAGACATGCTCACAAAAAATGAAAAGTCACCCATAGAATGGGAGAAATTATTTTTTGAAGCATATATATGACAAGTACTTGTGTACAGAATATATAAATAATTGTTACAACTCAATAATAAAAAACAACTACAATAAAAGCACTAGATATGAATAAACATGTTTCCAGAGATTTTATGGCCAATAAACACATGAAAAATGATCAACATTCATAGTCATTTGGGAAATTTAAATTAAAATCACAGTGAGATACCTCTTCATGCCTTTTAGGATAGCTATGTTAAAATTATGGACAATAATAATGCTGGGGTGCTGTGAAGAAACAAAAGTTTAGCTATTTTGGAAAACTATCTGTCAGTTCCACAAATGTTAAGAATAGAATTACTTACGTAAGGCCTAGCAATTTCACTCCTAGATGTCTGTCTAAGAGAACTGAAAACACGTCTCCACTTAAAAACTCATACATGAATGTTCATAGCAACATCATTCATAGGATCACAAATGTCCATCACTTCATGAATAGAGAAATAAAATGATATATTCATACAATGAAACACCTAGCAGTAATAAAACCAAAGCATCGGTTCATGCTACATTGTGAATAAATGTTGAAAACTAGGCTAAGAGAAAGAAGCCAGGCTCAAAAAATCCATATATTGTATGACTCTATTTCAATGAAATGTCCAGAGAAGGCAGATTTATAGTCAGATTAGCAGCTTGCACAGGCTGGAAGGAGGCGTAAGTGGGGAGCAATTGCTAATATGCATGGGGTTTCTCCTGGGAAGGGGAAATATTCTGAAATTAGATAGAGATGATGATGGTACAACTTGTAAACATACCAAACTAACACTAAATTGTACACTTTAAAAAAGCTAATTTTATGGTATTGGATCTTTGAAATTAAAAAACCACAATTTTTAACTTAATGTAATTAAGTGATGATTGTATAGATGTTATACATTCTTAAGATTCAATTATGACAATACAAATAATAGGAATAAGTGAAAATATACTCTTAGAAGTTTCTTTTATTATGCATGAATAGTATACTATTATTTTAAGTTAGGCTTTGATAAGCTCAAGATGCATGTTGCAACACTTATTGTTCCAATTAGAAAACAAACATAGAGATATAGCTAATATGCCAACAGTGAATTTTTAAAAAGAGTCTTAAAAATTAATTATGTTGCTGGGCGTGGTGGCTCACACTTGTAATCCCAGATGGGAGGCAGAGGCGAGAGGACTGCCTGAGTTCAGGGATTCGAGACTAGCCTGGGAAACTTGACAAGACTTCGTATCTACAATAAATAATCAAAATATTTGCTGGGCATGGCACCAAAGTGAGACTCTTACTAAAAAAAAGTTAATTGTGTTATAAAAATAGTCAATGAAAGAAAAAATGGATCAAAGAACAGATAGCAAGAGAATAGAATTTAAACCGAACTGTATTGATAAGTACATTAATCACCAATGGTCTGAAAATTCCCATTAAACAGCAGATATTGCCACATTGAACAAAAAAATTGAGAACTTTGTTTTATTTACTTGAAAGCCATTCTAAATAAGAAGACTCATATGGGCTAAAACTAAAAGGATGTAAAACTCATATCATGCAAACAGCAATCAAAAGATAGTATCAGGCAAATTAGATATTAGAATAAGAAATAATACTGAGGGCAAAGGGATACATTTACTAAGGGTAAGAAGATCAGTGCATTGAGAAGACTCTAATAAATTGAAATACATGTGCTCCTATTATCGAGCACCAAAATGCATGAAGCAAAACTGATAAAAATGAAAGGAGAAATAGAAAAATCTACAACTATATTGAGAGATTTCAGCATTCTTTCTTAGTAATTAATAGAATAAATTGTCCAAAAATAAATAAGAATATAGAAGACTTGTAAAATTCTACAGACCAACTGGGCTGTTGAGATTTATAGAAGACTCTTGACAGCAACTGCAGAATTCACATTTGTTCCATTTCACATGTAACAACCACAGGTGATATTATAAACCATAAAACAAGATTCAATAGATTTAAACAGATTGAGATCAGTTAAGTATGTTTAATCTTAATGCTTTACATTGAAAATCATAACAGAAAAATATTTGAACATATCCCCAAACACTTAAAAATGAAACAACATAATACTAAACAGTCCATAGAGCAGAGAAAACATCACAACAGAACTTAGAAAATATTTGGAATGGAATAAAAATAATGATACAACTTATCAAAATTTTGTAATGTAACTAAAGTAAATATTAGAAGGAATGGCATAGCTTGAAATGCATAGTAGGACAATAAGAAGATCTAGAATCAATGATCTAAGCTTCCAGTTTAAGAAGTTGAAAATATTAGAACAAAGTAAATCAAAATTAGTAGGAAGAAGAAAAAAATCACAAGCATAAGAGCAGAAATCAACAAAGTGAAAAAAAAATAGGAAGTCATGCAATCAATACCACTTCTTTGAAACTACTTTTTAATTGAATAAACCTCAATTAGGTTAATAAGCGAGAAGTGCAGGAGAGAAAGAGGCAGAAAGAAAACACAAATTATGAATATCAGAAATGAAGAGAAAACATCAGATAATATAGGGATTAAGAGAACATAATAAACAACTTTATGCCAAAATGTAGCAATTTTAGGAAAAAAATACAAATTTCTTGAAAGTTTCAAATTGTCTAAACTCACTCAGGAAGAAATAGAAAACCTGAATTGTTTCATATCTATCAAAGAAATTGTGTTTGTAATTAAAAACCTTCCCACCAAGAGAAACCCATTTCAGATGGTATTATATTATTAGTAAATCTATAAAACACTTAAGGAGAAAATAATATCTATTCTATATAACTACTTCCAAAATATAGAGGAGGAAGAATCACTTCCAGTCATTTTGTGGAAGTCAACATTATTCTAACACCAAAATCAAAGACATAACAAGGAAACAAAACTAAGTATCAATATTCCCAAGAAACATGGATTAAAAATTCTTATCAAGATATTAATTTGGCCGGGCACAGTGGCTCAGCCTGTAATCCCAGCACTTTGGGAAGCTGAGGCAAGAGGATTGTCTGAGCTCAGGGGTTCGAGACCAGCCTGGGCAACTTGGTGAGACTCGTCTCTACAATAAATCTCAAAAATTAGCTGTGCATGGTGGCATGTGTCTATAGTTTCAGCTACTTGCAAGGCTGAGGTGGAAGGATTGCCTAAACTCAATAGATTGAGGTTGCGGTGGCTGTGAGTGTGCCACTGCACTCCAGCCTGGGTGACAAGAGTGAGACTCTGACTTAAAAAAAAAAAAAAGATATTAAGTTAAATCCAGCAATATAAAAAGATAATAATAGCTCATGACCCAATAGTGTTTGTTTCCATGTGGCAGGATGTTTTCGAATTTGAGAAACTATCAATGCAATGCATTGTACAATAAACAAAAATATACATGTGATTATCTCAATATATGCAGAAAAATATTTGACAAAATTCAACATATAAGTTGGAGCAAGAAACTCTAAGTTTATGTAATATTCTAAATCCTTTGGTTTTTTCCAACAATGTTCACAGCAACTTTATCAGGAATAGATTCCAACTCAAGAAACAACTTTCTTTGCTCATTGTTGAAAAACACCATAAATTGCACTGTCGCATTTTCCCCCCTTGAGGCAAAAGGCTACAGACATTCCTGTCTGGAAAGAGAAAAGGGCCGTTTTCTACAGAAGGCAGCAGTAGTGAACAAGTGGGTGATGGTGTTTCAGCCCAATAAAGAGCATCTGGAGGGAATATTTACCTTCATCAATAGATTAAGAATATTCTGGGATATTTCACACTCAATTATCCCTGCTTCTCTACACAAAGCAGATGCTTTGTAGCTTCCTACAGCAAAACGTCTACTTAGACTGGCTGTGGGCAAGAATCATCAGTGCTGATTATGGTCCTAGAGAAGAGGAGGCACTACCTTCCCCATCTTTGGCCTTCTGTTATACTGCTCTTCCACTCACCATGATGCAGTGCATCAGCAGAAACCAGCTAGGCATTTACTAACCATAGCTTACTGATTCCTCTTCTGTTGTTTGCACTTTTTGATTTTGGTGATTCCAATGCATGTTAGAAAAAAATACTATGAAGTTGGAAGAAGGAGAAGGAGAAGGAGAAGGAGGAGAAGGAGAAGGAGAAGGAGAAGGAGAAGAAGAAGAAGAAGAAGAAGAAGAAGAAGAAGAAGAAGAAGAAGAAGAAAGACTTCTATGTACTGATCTGCAAATATCTCACACAAATTGTTAAATTAAAAAAAACAGGCCGGGCTCGGTGGCTCAGCGTGTAAAGCTGAGGCGAGAGGATTGCCTGAGCCCATGGGTTCGAGACCTACCTGCGCAACTTGGCGAGACCTCGTCTCTACAATAAATCAAAAATTAGCTGGGCATGGTAGCACACGCCTGTAGTTCCAGCTACTTGGAAGGCTGAGGTGGAAGGATCACAGGAGTCCAGCAGGTCGAGGTTGTGGTGGCCGGGAGCATGCCACTGCCCTCCAGCCTGGGTGACAGAATGAGACTCCAACTCAAAAAGAGAAAGAAAAAAAAGGGCAGAATATGCATACAGAATGATACGTTTTGTGTATAGAAATGAAGCAAATGACTTATAGCAATATGCACATAATAATAACCAAAATGATTCATAAGAAACAAATTCAACAGTCTTGCCTATAAGAGGGAAGAGATGACAAAGGGAAGAGAAAGAAGGGATAAAAGTGAGAATTCTCAATACAGGCATACCTTGGAGACATTGTGGGTTCAGTTCCAGATCACTACTTTAAAACAAACATTACAATAAAGTGAGTCACATGGTTTTCTTGGTTTCCCAGTACATATAAAGTTATGTCTATGCTGTACTATAGTCTATTACATGTGCAAGAACATTATGTCTAAAAAAAAATGTATAAACCTTAACTTTAAAATATTGCTAAAAATGCCAGTGATCATCTGAACCTTCAATGAGTCATAATATTTCTGCTCATGGAGGGTCTTGACTAGATGTCGATGACTGCTGACTGCTGAAGGTGGTGGTTACCGAAGGTCGGCGTGGTTGTGGCAATTTCTTAATATAAGACAACAATGAGGTCTGCCATATCAATTGACTCTTTTTTCATGAAAGATTTCTCTGTAGCATGCAATGTTGTTTGATAGCATTTTAACTACAGCAGAACTTCTTTCAAAATTGAAGTCAATTCTCTCTAGCACTGCTGCTGCTTTATCAACTAAGTTTATGTCACATTTTAAATCCTTTGTTTTCATTTCAACAATGTTCACAGCATCTTCATCAGGAGTAGATTCCATCTCAAGAAGCTGCTTTATTTTTCTTCCTTTTTTTCATTTTATTTATTTATTTATTTTCTATTTTTTTAACATATTTTTTATTTTAGAATTGTGGGGTACACTTAAGAGTTAGGTATACATATATGCATTTTGCAGGTACCCTTGTTGATGAGGTGTGGCCCCCCATCCCCAGACAGATATCGACTACTGTTAATCCCATCTCCCTTCCCCTCCCTGCCCCCCCCTTAGTTTCCCGCCACTGTCAATCCTTTTCTTATAGTATTACGATAGTTATTCAAAGTCCACTTATGAATGAGAACATGTGATACTCAGACCTTTGTTTCTGTGAGAGGTCACTCAGTAGTATAGACTCTAGTTCCATCCAGGTTGCTGCAAAATTCATGATTTTGTTCTTTTTTATGGCTGCGTAACATTCCATTGTGTATATGTACCACATTTTTTAATCCAGTCCTCTTTTGATGGACAGTATGGTTTGTTTCATGATCTTGCTATTGTGAACAATGCTATAATAAACATATGTGTGCAGATATCTTTTTTATAGAGTGACTTGAGTTCTTCAGGCCATATTCCCAGTAGGGGGATTGCAGAGTCATATGGAAGGTCGATTTTAGAGCTTTTAGGAATCACCACACTGATTTCCACAGAGGTTGCACTAGTTTACGCTCCCACCAACAGTGTAGAAGTGTTTCCTTTTCACCACATCCTCTCCAGCTTCTGTAATTTTTTGAGTTATTGATAATGGCCATTCTGACTGGAGTTAGGCGGTATCTCAGTGTAGTTTTAATTTGCATCTCCTTGATGGCTACTGAGGTTGAACATTTCTTCATGTATCTGTTGGCCACTCATATGTCTTCTTTTGAGAAGTGTCTGTTCATATCTCTTGCCCATTTTGTAATGGGGTTGTTTGCTTTTTTTCTTTTCAGCACGTTTGAGTTCCTTGTAGATCCTAGATGTTAGCCCTTTGTCAGACATGGAGTTGGCAAATACTTTCCCCCAGTCTGTGGGCTGTCTCCCTGCTCTCTTGATGGTTTCTTTGGCTTTGCAGAAGCTTGTCAGTTTATTGAGGTCCCACTTGTCTATCTTACCTCTTATGGCCCGTGCGTTTCGGGTTTTGCTCAGGAATTGGATACCAGTTCCAATTTCTATAAGGGTGTGTCCTGCATTTTCTAAAGTTCTTATGGTTTGAGGTTTTACATTTAGGTCTCTGATTCATTTAGAGTTAATTTTTGTGTACAGGGATAGATAGGGGTCTTTTTTTAATCTCCTGCATGTGGTCAGCCAGTTTTCCCAGCACCATTTACTGAATAGGTTCTCTTCTCCCCAGTGGTGGGTGGTGAAAGCTTTATTGAAGGTGGTTGAGTTGGTTGAGAAATTGAGGTTTTGAAGAAGCTGCTTTCTTTTCCCATCTGTTATAAACAACTCCTCATCTATTCAAGTTTGATCATGTGATTGCAACAATTCAGTCATATCTTCAGGCTCCATTTCTCATTCTAGTTATCTTGCTATTTCCACCACATTTGCAGTGACTTCCTCCACTGAAATCTTGAACATCTAATAGTCATCAATGAGGGTCTGAATCAACTCTTCCAAATTCCCGTCAATGTTGATATTTTGATCTCCTCCTATGAATCATGAATAGTCTTAATAATATCTAGAATGGTGAATCCTTTGCAGAAAGTTTTCAGTGTACCTTGCCTAGATCCATCAGAGGAGTCACTATTTATGACACTAATCTTTAGGAAATATTTTTCTGAAATAACAACACTTGAAAGACATGGGCTGCAGAATAGATTTGTGTTAACATTAGAAAAATTTAATCTTCTTATACATCACCATCAGAGCTCTTGGGTGGCTAGGTACATTGTCAATGAACAGGAATATTTAATAACAGGAATATTTAATACATATGTATAATTTTTCTGAGCAGTAGGTCTCAGCAGTGGGAAAACAGTCAATAAACCATACTGTATATATATGTGTGTTGTCATCTGGGCTTTGTTGTTTCATTAATAAAGCAGAGGCAGAGCAGATTTAGCATAATTCTGAAGAGCCTGGAGGGTTTTGGGAATAGTAAATGAGCATTGGTGTCAACTTAAAGTCACCAGCTTCATTATCACTTCACTAGCCTCTAACAAGAGCTTCAACATGTCCTTTGTAGCTTTAATAACAGGCCTTGACTTTTCCTCTCTAGTTATGGAAGTTCTAGATAGCATCTGCTTCTCTCAGAAGGCTGTTTGATTTACACTGAAAATTTGTTGTTTAGGGTAGCCATCTTCATCAGTGATCTTAGCTAGATCATTTGGATAGCTTGCTTCAACTTTTACATCAGCACTTCCTGCTTCACCTGCACTTTTATGGTATGGATATGGCTTCTTTCTTTCTTTATTTTTTTGAGTTGGAGTCTCACTCTTGATGCCCAGGCTGGAGTGCAGTGGCACAATCACGGCCACTGTAGCCTTGACCTGCTGGGCAATAGGCAATCCTTCTACCTCAGCCTTCCAAATAGCTGGAACTACAGATGCATGCCACCATGCTCGGCTATGTTTTTTTTTTTTGGTGATTTATTGTAGAGACAAGGTCTCACCAAATTGCACAGGCTGGTCTCGAACCCCCAGGGCTCAAGCAATCGTCTACCCTTGGCCTCCCAAAGTACTAGGATTCAGACTGAACCATCATGCCCAGCTATAGCTTCTTTTTAAGGAAAGAATTTTAAGAACCAACCTTTGCTAACTGCCAACATTTATTCTGTAGCTTCCTCTCTCAGCCTTTACAGAATTAAAGAAAGTTAAAGCCTTGCTCTGGATTAGACTTTAGCTTAAGGGAATGTTGTAGCTAGTTTGATCTTCTATCTGGACCACTAAAACATTTTCTGGCCAGGTTCGGTGATTCAACCTGTAATCCCAGCACTTTGGGAGACCGAGGGAAGGGGATTGCCTGAGCCCACGGATTCTAGAACAACCTAGGCAGCTTGGTGAGCCCTCATCTCTACAATAAATCAAAAAATTAGTTGGGCGTGGTAGCACACGCCTGTAGTTCTGGCTACTTGGAAGACTGAGGCAGAAGGATAGCTGGAGCCCAACAGGTCAAGGCTGCAGTGTCCATGAGCATGCCACTGCACTCCAGGCTGGGTGATAGAGTGAGACTTCAACTCAAAAAAAACCCCAACATTTTCCATATCAGCAATAAAACTATTTCACTGTTTTGTCATTCATGAAGCACTTTTTATTTCCTCCAAGAACTTTTCCTTTGCATTCACAACTTGGCTAGCTATTTGGTACAAGAAGTCAAGCTTTTGACCTATATAGGCTATCAAGGTACCTTCCTCACAAAGCTTAATCCTTTCTAGTTTTTTATTTAAAGTGGGAGATGTACGACTCTTCCTTTCACTTGAACACTGAACGGTATTTGTAGGGTTATTAATTGGCCTAATTTCAATATTGTTGTGTCTCAGGGAATAGGGAGGGCTGAGGAGAAGGAGAGAGGTGGGAGAATGGCCAGTCAATGGAGCAGTCAGAACACACGCAATATTTATTGAAGAAGCCAGCTGTGTTCTGTGAGTACAGTTCATGGCACTGCAAAACAATTATAATAGTAATGTCAACAATGGCTGATCATAGATCATCTCACCATAACAGATATGATAACAAAAATAATTTTAAATATTTTGAGAATTTTCAAAATGTGATACAGAGGCATGAAGAGAGCATGTACTGTTAGGAAAAAATGCCATCAATAGATTTGCTTGACCTATGGGCGCCACCTTTAATTTTTTAAAAATGCAACATTTGCAAAGTGCAATAAAGTGAAGTCAAATAAAATGAAGTGTGCCTGTGTCTGAATTTGATATTGTTTGGGTTAGGAAAAAATGTCATCAATAGACTTGCTTGACCTCTGGGTGCCACTTTTAACTTTTAAAAAATGCAACACTTGCAAAGTACAATAAAGTGAAGTCAAATAAAATGAAATGTGCCTGTGTCTGAATTTGATATTGTTTGGGTTTTTGAACCACACAATAGGGTTTTGAACCTATTCTATTTATTATATAGAATAGGTCTTAATAAATAAAATGTTACTAAAATCAGTATTTTAAAATTGTATTTAGTAAACAATGCTAAAACAATAAGTTCTGTTTGGCCATGAATGATAGTATACATACAGTTAA
Organism: Carlito syrichta; assembly: GCF_000164805.1. Taxonomy (NCBI): domain Eukaryota; kingdom Metazoa; phylum Chordata; class Mammalia; order Primates; family Tarsiidae; genus Carlito; species Carlito syrichta. Next base: position 50,544 of record NW_007184018.1, read on the forward strand.
GTGAAAAAAATGTATAGAACAGTCAATTTAGTGTCACATCTTTTATGAAAGAAAAGTGAAGTGCGTGTGTGTTTATATTTGCTTACTTATGTGAAAAATACAGAATGGATAGCTGGAAACTAATGACAAGCATCACTTGCAAACTTTGGAAGAAAATGGATGGAGAGCATAAAATGGAAGTGAGATTTCTATAAGTGTACATGTTTATGTAATTCTGACATGTAAATAGAACACGTAAAGGTTTTCTGTAATTAAAAAGGTAAAATACATTAAAAGAGAAAAAGCAAGAAAATCCTAATACTGAACACAAATGAACTGCGTTCTATAGGAAATTGACAGTTACGTTAAAAAAAATTATTTTAAGAAATCTTTGAGTACAATACTCCAACTGTACTTCTTTTTGGGCAAAAAGAATTGCACACATCTATCAACAGTGATTGTGGTGTTGTTATCTTACAACTATTTTTAGCAATAGTAATGCTGTAATCTTAAGACTATTTTTATTTATTATAGTATTATACAATAAGAATAGATATTAATGTTATTAGGAGTCAAGATTTTTGTACAAGAAAAAAAGAAACTCAAATATAAAAATGATTTGAGAAAAAAAGTAATACTAATTTTGAACTAGAAACATCAATATTCACTTATTACTTTAAAATATATGTATTTACAACTCTCCACTAAAAGGGTCAGGAACAAAGATGCCCCAGTAGCAATTACCATACTAGTGTCATATCTGGCTATTTAAGAACGATTTCCCACTGGAAATCCAGACTCAGAGGAGAAATCACTGCTGGGTCTAAGATAGGGAAAGTACGAGATAAGTTTCTGACATAATATGCTAGAAAGCAGTCCCAGAGAATGACAGGGACATGTCAAAATGACCTAGGAGACACTTTGACAAAACCTGCCCTGACCGAAAAGAAAGCTTTGAGTCTTTTCAAACAGTATTAAGAATAATCATCTTAATGATTTTAACACACTGAATAAATTAATAACATGAGCCCATTCTAATATTAAAAAATAGGATGTTAGAAAGTACATTTTATATATAATAATATATCAATAATAATATAGAAGAAATGATGGAATTTGAATATCACCATTGTGCATATGTGTGTGTGTGTGTATATATACCAACACACAACTTGTTGAAGAACAGGATATTTGCAAAGTACTAAAGTATCATCGGGCTGATTATTTACTAGTTGAAATAGAAGAAATGTACCTTTATAATGAATTGATCTGGCAGTCAACAATTTAACCAAGTTATCAAATTTAGTTTCACTACAGTGAAACTACAGTGGGATAACCTGACAGTGCGGGCCTCCTGATGTGATGCAATGTGAAGGACCCAACATTACCTTGGAAGTATTTTAATAAATGTAGTTAAACCTCTAGACTTCAATTCTAGCTTAAAGGAAATTCAGGAAATGGGGAGACAAGTTAAATGACCCCAAGAGGAGCCAATCAGAAGAATCTCAAACTTGGATGGACATTTTATAAAATAAAGGGTCTGATTCCAATTTGAGGGAGAAGAATATGAGTTTTGTATGGGAAAAAGTTGTCATTGATTAGAAGAGATCAAAAAGGTATAATAACAAAATGCAACACATGAACCAGAATCAGATCCTGGATCAAATAAAAAGGAAAAACAAAAAGGTGTAAAAGTTATTCTTGGGGTTTTGAGGAACATTTGAATGTAGATTAGAATTTAGATGATATTTATAAATTATGGATTTTTTATTAGCCATAATAATCATGCTGTAGGAGAAGGGCCTTATTTTTAGGAGATGCCTATTGAGCTCTTTGGTGTGAAGCTTCATGATGTCTGCAACCTATTTTCAATTGCTCAGTCACAGCAAAATTTTATATATACACACACTATATATGATATTATATATATAATTATATACTGAGGGTGCCAAAAAGATTGATACCCATTTTAAGAGATGCTATCTATGTATTACTTCTCGAAGTTGAGTTAAACTATGGTAGCAATGTGTAGTATTACATTCGCTCAGAAGATGGCATGAATCAAATGAATACTAGTGTCACCATGGGACAGGCAGGACAGTCAAAGAAAATGGCACAAGCATGGTTATTGTTCGAGGATTTTGGCAAGGCCATTTTGAAGTGGTATTTGAAATTCAAGAATGTTGCAGAAGTACAATGACAATGGAGGTGTGAGTATGCAACAAACCCCTACACTCCTAAAAACTGCAGACACTCATGTGATACTTATGGTACCGTGTGTGATGTGCATAAGGGAAGATCAGGAGGCCTTGAACAGCAGCAAGTCCTGCAGTAGTTCACCACCATCAGAAGTGTCTGGATGCTGCCAGTTGCCACTTTGAGCACCTCTTGTAATTGCAGAAGTCAAACGTGATTTGTATTCATCTTTTGTTATTGGTATGTATTGAGTATTACAATTTTTTAAAATTTGAAGTCTCATGCCATTGCCCAGGCTAAAGTGCAGTGGCAGGCTCACGGCCACCACAGCCTCAACCTGCTGGGCTCAGGTGATCCTTTCAGCCAGCCTTCCAAGTAGCTGGAACTACAGGCGTGCACTACCACACCTGACTAATTTTTTGATTTATTGTAGAGACGAGGTCCCGTAAGTATTACAATTTTAATACAGGTTTTTTTCCTTTCTTAAAGTGTGTACACATTTTTTGGCATCCTCTGTATATGTACACATACACAGAAAGACAGAGAGGGACAGAGACAGAGAGATAAGGAGGGAAAAGAAATACATATACATATATAATAAATGTGAAAAATTTTGTATCTATGTGGAAGATATATGTTTATGTATTATTCTTTCAACTTTTGATGTCTATATAAAATTTCTGAAAAGTCTATAAAAAATTTAAGTATTTTCTCTAAGTATTGTCTTAACTTAAAAAAATTCCAATGCTTTTTCATCAAACATGTAGAAGATACTGAATAAAGTTTTGTTGGTTTTATAATGTTTTAATTTAGTTGTTTACAAATGATAAACTGCTAATAGGTTTAGATTTTCTGAGAAAGATGTGCCCTATAGATATTTAGACCTTAGAAAACTATAAACGTAAAAAGACTTCTCATTTTTAAACAGTTTATGTTTTTGTTCACGCATATTTTTAAAATGACTTTAACATTTAAAGATTTTCATATGCCTCATTTATAAGTAAGGGAGAGCTTCTGTTTTTCAACACTTCAAAAATGGAAAAGATTAAGATCATTTTAAGAGATTTAATGAAGTTTCTGAGAACTATGTAACAATTCTGTGACTGCAAAGCTTGGTATGCCCCTAGTATTTTGGTTTGGTAATTACAGAGCTATGGTATTTAACATCATAGTTTTACAATTCTGTAATTGTATTATACTATTCTGCTGCCAAGAGTAAAAGCAGCAAACCATTTTTCATCTCCCTTTTTTCCCTAAAATACAGACTACAATAGTAGTGAAGCCACTGTATTAAATTAACATAATTCTGCAAGTTCAAATGAATATAAAAACCAGGCCTTACAGACTTTGAAAAGTCCTGGTGAAATATTCATGTATTTCACTAAAACACTTTTTCCTTTCCTCTTTTCTCTCTCTGTCCACCTTGCTATTCACAGCTCTCTCCATTTCCTTCAAATGCTGTTTCTCTGGAGCATTTCAAGACTGGGAAAAGACAGACAAAATGACAAATGTTGTCCTATGAAAAAAAGCCTAGAGGAAGAAATACTTCTGGGAGATCAAAGAAAAAGGCCATCAGCAAGCACAAGTTGTTTTGCCATTTTCCGCCCAGCCACAGGGATCACCCTCAACTCTCAGTTAGAGAGCAGTTCTATGTTCCATCTATTCTCACCTCTCCTTTCCCCACTCCTTTGCTTTTCCTCCTTCTGCCCCATTGTCACTTTCAGTTCAATATGTGAAATCATTGAGACCACTGACAGCTTCATGTGCCAAATATCACAACATCAACACTAGAAGCGCGGGTTGTTTGTGACTCAAGGCTCTAGACATACTCTGAAGTTATAATGAATGCCCAGCCTAAGGAATGCAGGCATGAAGAAATCTTAGAAATTAAAATGCATTTGAAAATTTCCTCAGGATGTCCTATGCACCATGTACAGACCGGATTAAAGTGACTTGCAGAGTAAAGAAAACCACATAATCACCTTTGTAACTGTTCTTTTCCTTACAATTACTTGGACTATCAAAGGCAAAGCAAAAATCACACTACAGTCCTGTTAGCAACAAAGGAAAGAGACAGAGCTCAGAAACAATTACTAAGTTCCTGCCATGCAGACCTTTGGAAATCTTAAGTGTAACTGTTGGAGTACAGACTCTCTCTTTATAATGTCTTACACCTGTAATAGCAACTTATGATTTATAACCTGGGCCCCAGACATAGCTTGGCAAGTGCCTTTTCATCCAGGATAGTTAATATTAAGTGTCCCTTGGAATGTTTGTGTTTCTCAGGCTATGCCACTTGGTAAATTCCATGATGATTTGGCAAAGTCTATCCACCCCCTCCCTCTTCAGGACTCTCAGGATTACCATCTGAAGCAATTCCATATGACTCAGATCATCCACGGCCCCGTGTCTCCTGCAAAAAACATCAGAAGGCACTGCAAAGTTGAATAAAGCTCAAGAGGACCATCAGGTGATAATGCATTTTCCTTGGAACACGAGTCCTGGAATAACCTCTTGAGTGTCCGGGTCAGGCAATTCCCCCTGGAAGCATCAAACAGGCATTATAGTTTGAAAACTAGAAGCACTGGACTGCCCCCAAGAAGGAACTGAAAAGGTACCAAATTAGCAAGACCGCAAAGCCACAAGAAACCTGCCTCCTGCCTCCTGTCCTGCTCTTTTAATTAAAGCATCACTAATAGGAACAGTACTCAGAAAACAGGACATCGTGAGCTTTATCATGAACCTTTCACACTCAATACTGACTGCCTCTTTCCTTGGCAGTCCTTCAAGACTGAGTCTATGCTCCTTACCGGTAAAGGGCTGTATCTTTTTCAACACTGTGTACCCCGAACATAACAGTATGCTTAGCACATAGTAGATACTCATTAAAGACACTCTTTTGGAATGTGTCAGGCACTCTTTTGGAATGTGGACATTTTAAAAAATCACTCTGGCCACCTGCTGTGTTGTAAGCACTGAGTTTAGAAACATATCTACATTGTTTCATTTAACCCTATCAATAACTCTACACAGCAGGTGCCCTTATCCCTGGCTGGCAGAGGAGGTTATCCAAAGGGAAAGAGATACATGACCACAGTCAGGCACAGGGAACAGCAGAGCTGGGTCCTTCTGGTGCCACACACCTTGCCAGCCTGTCCTCAAGGAGCTGGACAGTTACACCACAGAGAAGATGATGCCTAGAACCATGGCATGTTTCATGCTGATTTCTGCATTGCTGTTGTGAAGCTAAGTGCTAATAGTTATGAGGAGGATCAGAGAGGTTTAATCTGACTGGTGAAGGACAAGAAAGTGAGAGAATGTGGCAAAAGTTATTATCTGCAAAGACATGAGAAAACCTGTCTGCGGCGTCAAGAGCGGTTTTGGCCCTGCAGTTAGGATGACCTCAGAGGATGCCAGAATCACAAGCCCAGGAGTCAAGGAGGGGTGTCTGACTTCTCCAGTCGATGGGGCCCCATTAAGAGGGTTACAGGCAGGCAGTACTTCATCCAGTTTGTGACTTGGAAAACTTCTAACAATGGGGTGGGGTGGGATTGATCCTGGAGACAGAATATGGAAAAGAGTCTACTTAAAATTGAGAAGAAAGATAAACGATTATGGAGTGAAGGGGGCAGAGTTAAGATGATAGCTTTTTAGTGAAGAAGAGTTTCTTTGTAGAAGACCCAGAAAACTTGAGTAAATAAAGTCGCGTGTGTGAGCAGATAAATTTTTTTAGAGAATTAATGTACATATTGTATTTTAATTCCGTGACTCTTCCTAAGAAATTTGTTAGTGGCCCCAAGGTCTTCGCGAATCGCCTCAGCCTATCTCACTCATTGCTGCAGAAAATTCCTGATGACGTGATTGGCCTGGTAGCTTCTGTGTCCATGTCCTTTGGCTGTGTCTCCCTTTGTCACTTTATCATAGTTCTCGCTCCTTGAATCAGCCAGGAGAATACCTCAAAGAGCAAGATTAACTGACACCGTGATTTCCTCTGGGCATGGAGCGAACAGCACGTGGCTGGCAGATCTGGATTCTGTGGAGGGCAAGGGCGTGGGCAGCCAGCCACGCTTGTTACACAACAGCACATTCTCTGGCTGAACGTCCTGGCAATGAGGTTTTTCATTTAAGCGTGATAGAATGCTTATTTAGGATTTAGCCAGTTTTGGCTAACCTGGGTGGAGGTTAGAAAATACAAACTCGGTTAAATGTGGCCTTTATGGTGCCTCTGAGGCCTGGTCCCCTTACAGAACCAACTTGCTGTCCCTTTATGTGGATCTGCTCAGGACTTGAGGCCACTCAAGAGCACCCTGTCAGTTCACTGAAAACCCTGGATGCTTTAAAACATCCATTTAGAGTTTCCCGCTGGGATCAGAGACAGCACAGATGTCCAAAGGTAGGCACCAGCTGAAGTCAGAGATGTGCTTTTACAGTGGAGCTGACTGACAATAGTGGGGGCATTTCTCCAGGACTGCCAGCCCCACTGCAAGTGGACAGGAGAAGCCATGAGGCAGCTCTAACCCCTTGCTGGTGCTCAGCCAGATAACTGCAGCCAGAGTGTGGAGAGCAAGGACCGTAGGAGAACCATGTGGGGAACGGTCCTTGCGACTGCTTGTGAGGCCCTATTGGTGGCAGGGCCTAGTGGATACCAGGCTACGTTTTGTGAATTAAAATGAAAAGGAAAAGATGCTTGTCTTTTGTAGGCATTGGCCATTCTACTTTTCCTTTTTCATGTGGAAACCTCAGGTCTCCCCTTAAAGTTCATAACAGCAAGGAGAGAATTGCATTACCTGTACCATAAAATCTTCGTGCCACAACACCTGTATCAAGGAACAAATGGCCAAGAGCCACCGAAGAAACCAGGATGGCGTGAGATGGCCCCATGCTTTGTGAGCCAGAAAGTCACTGCTAAAAACAACAGGGACCTTCTGGTTTAGTCCTATAAGCAGGCAGCAAAAACCCTATGCCTAAACCCCAGGCTGGTGACTCCACAGGGTGCAGAACTGAGTGGGTATGATGATTTATGGACCTGTCAAGCTCTCAACAGCTTTCAGACTTGTGTAGGGCACAGTACTTCAGAGTGCATAAGTCATTATTACCGAATACTGAGGGGGAGGGACCCTCCATGTGCTCACAGACCTTCTTTGTTGAGCCTGGCAAAGTCAATCACAGTAAACTCCTAAGTTCTCACTCCTCTTTGAGCTAACTTTACATTTGACTCCAAAAATAAAATAAGTCAAACGTTCTAAAGATCATTTTTTGGTTCACTTTTCACGGAGACTTGCTCAATTCTAGAAAAGCGTTTTCAAGGAACCCAGCCTTTGTCAATTGGGTTGAATAGTTCATATAAAAAAGCAGGCATAATTTAACAGAGATCTTACTAGATTTGTATGCTGTACATTTATAATATATGATTTGCTTTCAAAGAGAAATAAGATGACAAAGATTTTCAATGATTTTAAAAAATTCTCCTATGGAACACAACAATAAATCCATTCATTTTACTAACACAAACATTCCATCTGTAGCGATAGTCTTCTTGAGAATAATCTATCTAAATCATCTAGGAGAAGACAAATTAGAGGAATAATGTATGTTCTCTTTTTCTTCTTCTTTTTTTTTTTTTTGAGTTGGAGCTTCACTCCGTTGCCCAGGCTTTAATGCAGTGGCACACTCACGGCCACCCCATCGTAGACCTGCTGGGCTCCAGAGATCCTTCTGCCTCTACCTTCCAAGGAGGTGGAACCACAGGCACAAGCTACCACACCTGGCTAATTCTGGATTTACTGTAGAGACGAGGTCTCGCCAAGTTGCATGGGCTGGTCTCAAACTCGCAGACTCGGGCAATCCACTCACCTCAGCCTCCCAAAGTGCTGGGATTATAGACTAAGCCACCAAGTCCAGCTCTAGTGTATGTTCTATAAGTTTAGTGATATTGTAGTTATTTGCACTTAAATCCAGAATAAAAGGAGATAAGTTAATAATAAGGTCAATTCCTTCAGCAAAATTTAATCCACTATACAACTAAATTATAGTTTTGAATCTAACCACCATTTAAAACAATATTTATATAGTAAATGACTTCAGACTTCAGCTTAGGATATTGGGGGGAAAAAATTTAACCTGCGTACCTCCGCAATTCATTGTGTAGTAACTGAGCCTGGATGACAAATTTGTGCAAAGCCTGATAAATATTTAGTTGAAAATTTGATTTACAGATGAGTAGTGAATGTGTTTTTCTCTCACTGAACTAAGTAATTAATTATATTTAATACCTCTTGTTCCTGTTAGACTTTCAGGTACAGGTTGGCAGGGATTCTATCTGCCTTGTTCTCTGCTGACCATCAGAACAGACCTTTGCCCACCTTATAAATTTGGATTAACAAAATGTGTGAAATTAAATAAACAAATTGATAGGTATAATTGATGACAATGGAGGCTCAGAAGGAATTTATTTTCATCTGGCATTAGGAAAGTCAGCTTCAGAGCCTATTGTCATATATGTGATATATGTGAAGAATAACTATATATACGAATTATATTATGAAATATATATATATTTATAATATATATATATTATATATATATATTAGGGATCCCCAAAGCAGTTCTTTGCATAACACTGGTGACCCCTGGAGAGCTGAATTTTCAAGGAATATACTTAAGATCCCAAATATCAAGAAATCTTTTAATCCCAGCAATATCTACTCTGTATCAGACTGCACTGATTTGCAGAGACTCCCTCCCTCCTTCCATGCAGCTCACAGATGACTTTCCTTGAAAGTGACTGTGAAGGTGGCATCACAGTTCTCAGAAGTCAAGATCTCAAAGAGGATTATGTGTTTAATGTTTACCAAAGGTTGACTTTGTGTTGATGTAGCTAATTTTTGTTGTTGTTAGAAAAAGTTAGGCTTTCATCCAACTGGTTACATGAACCATATTCGGATATTCTGAGCAAAGTGTTTTGAAAGGTATAGTCTGCCTTGGAGACCAATTGGATACAAGCAGATGGGGCAGCAGGTGGTCATGCCTTTCTGGCCTGGCTCAAGGAGAGCATCAGTCTGGAGGCTCAGGGTCCTGCAGAGAAAGGAGCATTAGGGAGACATATGGTGTCTGGGGAACACTTCAACTTCCCTAACACCCCACTCTCCAGCTACTGCCTGTTCCTAAGCAATTCTGTCAGAGTAAAAATCTCCTTAACTTATATTCTGGAGGTGTTACCACCCAGAGGAACTTATTTAAAAACAATAACAACAACTCTACAAGTCTGTGACCTAAGCACGTGTATTTTTAAAAAGATCTTGAGTCAACTTTAAAATCGTTAGAAACTCTGTTCCAGAGTAATCACCTTCAAGTCTTTTAAATCACAATCCACTGTGTGGAATACATTTATTTCACTTCTAGACCACACACACACACACACACACACACACACACACACACACACACACAATCAGAAACCAAATTTTGTTGGATGTTATTTATCTTTACAATACATAATGTAGTCGATTTGCTATTCTTTTCTATTTTGTTAAAAAAATGTTTTTGGTTAAGACCCATTAATGAGTTGAGATATCCAGCTCAACACATAAAATAAAATGTGTTTCTAAAGTCACCTTCAGAAAGTTTATTGCAATGAGCAGGCTTCTTCCACCTAGATTCCACCATTGTACACTGTAATCACCACTATTTTTCCTGTTCTTGTGTCATGTAAGCCCACAGAACATTATTGGAAATTACTCAGCCAATTTTTCTGCTCAAGTAGGATTCAAGCCAATATTGTGGAATGTGACTCAGTGCACCCAAGAAAGGGTTTAACTTCTCATTATTTTCTGATAGAGCCTCACAGAAATGGAAACGGCTTGTAAGTTTGCAGCACATCAAGTCATGGATCAAATGTGTGAAATAGAAGAGAACTGAGGCAGGTTATTTGGAAGAATATCAGACACAACACGTACTTCAATTACTTGTATTTCTAAGGTCTCTCAGTCTTAGAATATTAAAAGTACACAAAAATGGAACTGTGTAAGAGTGATAGAAAAATATTTTAAAACAATGCAACTATTTCTCATATGTACTGTGGAAATCATTGGATGTTAAAGCTGAGAAGGAATCCTAAAAACGATCTACTCCAAGACAATCATGCCGCCTTTCCTTTAAATCGACATACTAAAATAGAACAGCACACTCATGTTTCACATTTTTTAATTATCCTTTATAAAAAATGTTTCAAACTCCTAAGACGTGGCTACAGATTTTTTTTGAGAGCAAGGGTGCATAAAAATTTGTTAAGCAATGCGTAGTAGATAGTTTTAGCATCAGATAATGTAAATCAGAAGTAAGTCAGAATTAGGAAAACATGTCGGTCTAGGGTCTTACTCTAATCTTAGTTTCTGCCAAATAATCTTTATACCAAATGTTCAGAGGGAGATATGCAAATGTCTACCACTTAACTTGTTAAAGTCACTGTAATCTTTCTAATTAAGAGCGATGGTAATAGTAATACCTTTCATAATACTTTCCATCTTTTAGGGTTAGGCGGTGACATAGTCAACTAAAAAGAACTTTTGATTCTAAATAGGCACAGGGTCCTATACAAAATTCTTAACAACAACCACAGAATTAAACAGAGCAGGTATTTAAAAACTAATAAATTGGTAACTCCCAAGTTTTCATTGCAGAGATTTTGGTGTTAAAAATGACCAAAAAAGAAATATGAACAGCATCAAGAGAGGATATCATTAATGTGGTTTTCACTAAAAACTACCCAAAGCTAAACCATTTTAGCAATACAGATTATTCAATCACCATGCTGGAACTTTCCAGAAATATTCTGAATGGAAAGTGGAAAGAACATGTTTCTATATCAAAGCTACCATACTAGAAAGTCTTTCAACATTATAAAAAAGTACCATTTTTCCATTGCTTTCATAAGAAAATACTTCTAGGAGTGCCATATTATCAGGAAGTTAATCAATCAGCAATATTTATAATACATGTGATTAATTTTAGTGGAAATTGCTATGGTATGAAAAAGACAACTTCATCAGCTATAAAGGTAATAAATTTAAGTAGGAAAAGTCGCACAATTTCCAAATAAATCTGTAATAGGGCAGAGTGAACTGATGAAATAAAAAGAAAATAATAGAACTAAAAGCATAAAATCAGTACTTGTTATTCCTAACATCATTCATGATTTACCGGAGGGGAAATATTGACTCAGAACACAAATTGAGCAAAGCCTAATAATCTGATGAATGTGCACATAAAATTTTAGACATTGCTAAAGAGGCAAAAAGAAAAATACAACACCAATATGCTTTGAATGACTAATACAGGTTTTCCAAATGAAGAAACTTATTATGAAAATTACCACTCCATGACTTTATTTAGAATGGCAAATTTAACCAAGCTAATTGACAAATCAATCACCTCACATACTTATATCAGAATAACATATTGTATCCCATAAACATATATAATTATCATTATTCAATTAAAAATAAATAGAATGATAGATATAAAGTTCAGCATTAATTGCCTTGCTATGCAAACAATTGAAGTACAATTTATTTTTTCTAACTTAATTATTATAATTATAAATTAATAGGTTCTGTCTTTCCAAAAATCTGTATCCAACATTTAGATTATGATTTTAAGCATTTGGAAAATGATTCGTTTTTATTATTTGGCTAAAAGGTTTCAAGAGCTCCCATAAGCTAGGTCATCAGTTTGGAGGTTATACAGTAAAAGAAAAGTTAACCACAAAATGCAAACTTGCTTTTAAGTTCATAGGGCAGTTTATAAAGATTATTCTCATACTTACTGCAAATTGAATCACACAAAAGTCAATACATAAAAATATATTGCCTTTGCTCAATAAGGATGTTTTCTCAGTCCATGCCAATTTTTTACACAGACCTCTGCAAAGTCAGCAAATCAGCAAGAAATTCAGATCTATGGAATCTTTAATTCACTTTGGGGGGTGGGGGTGAAGGGAATTATGACAATAAAGTGACAGCCTAAACGGTCAGTAATCTAAAGAGTTTTTTGTTTATTTAGCAGAAAGCATAGAGAGGCACATGTTATAAGAAACCCTTTCAGTAGCTAGTTTTTGTTTGTTTGCTTTTCTTTTCTAAGGAAAACAATCTTATTTATGCTATATTAAGGAAAACTGTTAAAATATTTAGCTATTCTTTGTGTCATAAAAATAGGTGCTAACAAACAACATTACTATAATCCCATAACTAGTTTTTCACAGAGAGATTTAAAAGACATCCTGAGCTAAATTTTATAAGAATTGTGGACTTTATTAAGGTAGAAAAATATAGAGAGACAAGGGTAAAAATGAGCACATTCAAGTGCATGAACTTGCTCTTTCCTCTTACTCTCTTCCTTTTCGTGCTCACGTGTTTTATGAAGTACCTAAACTGCTAACTATCTGCCTTTTGACAAAAATGTGCTGGGCTGTAAGTAAGCAGCAGTTTGGTGTGTGATGCTCTTTATGGCTGTAAAACCGTAAGCCTGTGGAATGGCCTAGGCCCTAGAGAGAATACACACAAAGGCATCTTCTGAGATAGTTTTCTTTCCCCGATAACTTGTGAGGACGTGGCCACGTTGTAGAAACAGATGAATAGGAAGAGCCTACTACCGTCTTTCAAATTTCTCTAGAATTGTTTTGTCAAAAGCCACAACTGGCAAGAGCTATCTTCCTTTATTCTTTCTGGTACTGGTTCAACGTGGAACTTTTGTTCCATTGCTAGTCCACATAGATGTGCTATATTTTTACCTCTAGGCTATAAGTGTATGTAAGTGTTTAAAAATGATTACCATTAAGCAGATACTTAATTTGAAAATAGAGCTTCTGTTGAAAAATGTTTAGACAGAGTAAGAACACTTGGCCCTTAAATACTGATTACCAGCCAGAATAATGACCCCCAAAGTGTCCATGTCTTAATTCCCAGAACTTGTGAACATATAAAGAAGATCTATAATATATAAAGAGGATATATTGTATATAATACATAAAGAGGAGATAAACCTAGGATATCCTAGGGGGACTCCTCCCAAAATGGAATTTATTTATGAAAAATTGTGATTCATTTTTATGTGTTTAAACTTCAGTCACTTTCAAATTACTCTCCATTTGATGCAATATATCTATGGAGACACTTTTTCCACTGCTCAAAACGGTTTTTGAACTTGTCAATTTCTATGCCTTTCAGTGCTTCTGCCATTCGCCTCTTCTACTGGTAACTACACTAGTCTGGGCAAAATGTCATCCTTTCAGGACTTTTTTTCATTCAGGGAAACAAAAAAAAAAATAGTCACTCGTGGAAAGATTGGGTGAATGGGGGGGGCAATAGGATCATGCCATTTTTGGTCAAAAATTGTTGAACACGCAGCATGGTGTGAGAAAGTGTGCTTGTAAATTGCCCATCATGAAACGAGCAGACACTTGAAAGAATCTTCACCAAAAAAAATTCACTGAAGCCGAACACAACCTTTCACAACAATGCTTGCTGGTACAATGATGCTGATGGGTTCCTAGAACAGTTACCTAGTGGGAAAAGCCTGTACTATAATGAGTCTGCCCTCCAAAAAATAGCTCCATTTTGGGGGGTTCGCCCCTCATATACAGAGGAAATCAAGATTGCTAATCAGATGATCTTAAAATAGGGACATTATCTTGCATTATCTTGGTGAGCCAAGTATAATCGTAAGTGTCCTTAAAAATGAGGGGGAGAGAGAGACCCTTAAAGGAGAGAGTAAGAAAGAGCAGTCACTACAAAAACAGGGTCAGAAAAACGCTCTGTTGCTGACTCAGCAGAAGGATGAAGGCGCCACCAAAGAAAGTGGACAGACTCTAGAAGTTAGCTCAGATAAGGAAATGGATTCTCTCTGAGAGTCTCCATAAAGGACCACAGCCTTACTGACACATTGCTTTTAGAGAAGGGAGACCTTTGTTAGACTTCTGAACTATAGAACTGTGAGCTGATACACTCTTCTTATCGTAAGCCTCTAAGTTTATGGTAATTTATTACAGCATCAAATTAAAAAAAAAAAAAAGCAAGTCTGCTTTCAAGAGGCAAGAGTCACAAAATCTCTTTGTAATTCAATTCTATTATCTGTATAGGTTACATGAGGGCCTTTTGAGCTTTGCAAAACAGCAAACATCATGAAATATTAAGGCTTTTAGTTGGTGGAACCAAATATGTAACAGAAAAGTCACATGCTGCTGTTTCCAGTAAGCCCGGAGAAAATTAGGGGTCACTAATACCATGATGGGGGCAGATGATGGTCTGGTAACTACATTAGTATGGGCAGTGTCCAGCACGCCATAATGCTGTACTTGCTATTATCTGAATGTTTGTGTTCCACCCAAAATTCCTATGTTTAAATCCTAACCCCCAACATGATGACATTAAGAGATGGGACCTTTGGGAGGTGATTAGGTCATGGTACAAAGCCCTCATGAATGGGATTAGTGCCCTTATAAAAGAGACGTCAGAGAGCTAATAAGTCCTTCCCACCATGTGACGATATATATTGGGATATATTAGCATCTATGAAACAGGAAGTGAGCCCTCACTAAATACCAAAGCTGTTGGCACCTGATCTTGGAGTTTCCAGTCTCTAGAACAATAAGAAATAAATTCCTGTTGTTTATAAGCCGCTCAGTCTATGCTGTTTTGTTATAGCAGTTTGAACAAACAAGATACTCCTAATATTCATATTTACTGAGTGCTTACTAACATTGGACATTGGGCAGTACCCTTCCCATAGATTTTATCAACTCTCACAACAACTTTATGAGTTAGATAGAAACATTATTCCCATTTATCTGTATAAAAATATGAGCTCATTGGTAGCCTTTTGTCCCAGGTCATACAAGTGCTAAGTGTATGCTACAACTCTGACATCTGCACATGGAACATTCATTCTCAACCCCTCCATGATTTTGCTTGGCTAGCAATTTATGGATTCATCAAATAGTTCATCAGCCAACAAATATTTACTGACACCTTCTCTATGCCAGGTGCTATCTTAGGTGACAGAGTTATAGTGATAATAATAATAATAATAATAATAATAATAATAATAAAAGATAATGTCCAAGTTTTCCAAAGGATAGTCAACAAATATTTATCAAGTGCTAATTATGCCAGAAAGCTTACTAAATATTGGATCTTATAAAATCTAGTATATAGATCCCAAACATGGGCCAGGATGGGGACATTTTATTTAAAATCCTTATCTGACTCATGAAGTCCCTTACACATGGATTGAATTTTCACTGCTTACCCTATGCTTATCATATAGATAAGCTTATCTATATGCTTATCAAATAGAGTGACTCTGTTTTTACAGAATAACATATAGTAAATCTGGCAACAATTGAACTTCATGTAAGCCTTAAAGACTTGACTTTATTGCTACCTGGAAATGAAAAGAAAAATTGAGTCAGAAAAAAAAAAAGATTTTATATTCATTAGATAGATCAAGTTTACTAAGTATTATGATGTTCAAAATATAGTAGAGACACTGCAAGTTAGAATACTTTCCAGTTTCTAACCAGAAAGGACATCATTTAGTAGAAGAAAAGCCACATATATCATCACAAATGTTACATTGGCAAAATTGCTAACTTTGCTCTTATACAGTTTTAGCAAAGATTGCAGAGAATTTTTACTGTCAAGTTTCTGCCTTTCATCAGAGTTCACATGAGAAAAAAGGTTTAAAGCTCAAAATGTTACAGTATAGTTACATTTATTAATATCAAATCTTATTCAAAAATAATTTGTGGTAACTCAATGTCATAATTTAAAGGATTTAGTTAGTAAATCCACTAGTCATAATTTTAGCAGATTCTCTGAAAGGGCTTAATCCTTTTTCCTAAAGCACCACAAATCTTTGCAAAGGATTGTCTTTTAAGAATGCATTTAGAATTCTTTCTCATTCTTTACCCATGAATCACATCAGAACACCACAGTGGAACTTTGTTTTCACTGCACTTTCTTATTTTAAAAAAGCACATATTTAAAAATTAACATTAGATAAGTCAGGTTTGACTATGGCAAAAGGAAGAGTGCATTTTTTTTAGACATTATTTACCTTTATTTAAGTCAAGCATATGAAAAAAGGATATGGGAAATATAAAGATATATTCCAGCTAGTAGTTCATTATTATTGATAGACTCATGGAAGTCAGATAAGAGTACGATTCCTTAATAAATTACTAAAACAAAATGGGCATCTATAGATGAAGATAGGAATGAGGGACTGTTATGGATGTAATTCTTTTTCCCAAATGATGATTCCAAATAGTCAAATATTATAAAGAACACAAGGTCAAGAATTTTGAATGAGAAAAAAAAAATCTTGATTATACAGGGGCAGTTTCTACCAACAAATTTAGAACTTCCCCCAAAAAGAAAAATTAGAGTTTATTTTTGAGCTTATGTCACGTGTTTCCAGCACTATGTACACTCACTTTGCTGAGACAGAAAGGTGTTATCTTTCAAAGGGATTATTCTACCTATGTAAAGAAAATATACACACATATATATGTGTGTATGTGACCTTTCTACCTTGGAAGTTCACCTAGAAAGTGTACTATGCTATATGCGTACACTCACTCACACTAACCCATGATTGTTCTAAGTAACCCAAAAAAGTCACGAAAGAAAGGGGAGAAATGTGCCGATTTCAGATTTACCTTTGGGAGAAAAAATTCTATAAATAAATGGGAAAGGCCCAAATTGCTGGCAGAATAAGGAGGAAAAGGGAATGACCGTTTGTTGCCTGCCCATGTGCAAAGCCCCTTGGCAGGCCTATGGGTAGTGCAGGGACTGAGATTGAGGTCTGAGGGACCTCTGAGCTCTCGCTGCAGGACTCCAGGCTGCCAAGCAACCTTAGCTCTAGAGTGCTGTGTGGTTAGAGGGAAGAAAAGATCCTGGGAAGGCCATTGTCCTTGAGACAGAAAACATAGGCTCTACAGAAAGTCCTAAAACATTCAGGAAAACGGTCAGAAGACTGTTTCCTGTGTAACATCTGATTCTAAGATGTTTGCATTGAAAATATAAGTATAAAAGAAAGCTTCTAGCCGGGCTCGGTGGCTCAGCCTGTAATCCTGCGCCTTTGGGAGGCTGAGGTGAGTGAATTACCTGAGCCCGTGGGTTCGAGACCCGCTTGGGCAGGCGAGACCTCATCTCTACAATAAATCAAAAATTAGCCGGGCGTGGTAGCCCGCGCCTGTAATTCCGGCTTCTCGGAAGGCTGAGGCGGAAGGATCGCTGGAGCCCAGCAGGTCGAGGCTGCGGTGGCCGGGAGCGGCCACTGAACTCCT
>NW_007184018.1:68251-100357 GCF_000164805.1 Carlito syrichta
AAAAAAAAAAAGAAAGCTTCTGCTTACCTTATCTTCTCTGGGAAGAAAGAATATTACACTATAAGGTAAAGAAAATAAAGAAACCCACTTTTAATGTTGAAACTCACAAGTTCAATTTCAGTAACTCTAGAAGATCAAGAGCATAAAAAAGCCAAATAGGAGCCTTGTCAGCAATCACAAATACTCTGGGTAAGGCTAAAGAAAATTGGTTACAGCTGCTGTCAATTGTTTGATGAAAATTTCATAGCAATTTTAGGAATCGCAAGCCTTGATAGACCCTGGTTTATCTGAAGCATTTGTCTATAGATTTCAGTAGATTGCTAATACAAGTTTTGCTAAAAGGCCCATACCCATTATATCTGCAATGACACAGATGAAGTAAGCGTCATTGTTAGTTTAATTTTAAGTTGCATATGATAGATCTGAAAGCTCTACATTAAATGTATATATATATGATAAACATCTCCATACAGAGATTATTTTAAAACATATTTCTATAATTACTGTATATGTATGATTTTTGATGTGGAAAATAATACCTGAATTTTTAAAACATCATTTTGCCAGAGTGTACTTTATATCCCAATTTGGTTTAGTAATAGCTCCTTGAACATGAACACTTCTAACAGCAATTGTTAAAAATAAGTATCCTTGTTTTAGGAAAGCAATTGTTAAAAATAAGTATCCTTGTTTTAGGAAGATTCCATCTTGGTAAGTAATGGAACAACGTGGCCATTATCATTTATGAAAACGTGTGTGGAGGAATGTTTGAGAGGCCACCACTGATACACCACGGGCCCTTAATCATTAGAGGCCTTGCTCTTTGAGGTGGCCAAAACACAATGAAAGGAGTTATCCCCAAAATTGACCTCAGGGACCCTCTGTATCTGGGACACTTCCTGCTACTGCAAGCAGGTGGAGAGTGTTGGAAAAAGCCAGAACTTGGTCTCCCTATGCCACTGACATCACAGAAGGTTTCAGGCCTGAGGATCCTTCTTTCACTGGGTGAAGGACCAAGAGAGGACATCTTGGCTAGGCTCTTTCTTTTCTAACCTTTTGGTACAGACTTTGCCCGTTTTTTGTTTTTGTTTCGTTTTGTTTTCTGTGACCGCTGGTCATTCCAAGTCGGAGGTCTTTCCGGCATCTAGCTTGGACATTTGAGAAATAAAAGAAAACCCAGGGAATCTACTACCACGTTCTTCCTCAAGTTTTCCACCCTGGCTAGAAATAGAAACTCTTCCTGACCCCCTGTGAGCTATGTTTTACTGTCTGGATTGTTTTATTTGCTTAGATGGTTCATTTGGATAATTCATTTGGGTGATCCTAGTTCAATCAGGAGACGTTTCTCTCATGCAGACATTAATTGTGCTCAGTTGAAGACTCGAGAGGGTCTTCTGCAGACCTCCAGAATTCCAGCAGAGTTCTGTGCCATCATGTCACCAAAAGACACTCAAAATTATCAATGCATTTATCAATAAAACAATATAAATCAATTCTGGCAATTTACACGTTCTGTATTTATATTGTAACGCAGTCATCGCTGAAAAATTAAATATACACATACCATATGACTCAGAAATTCTACTCCCAGATATTTACCCAAAAGAATTAACAACATATGTTCACACAAATCTCTGCCTAACCTAATGCCACAAAGACTTTGTCCTTTGTTTTCTTCTAGAAGCTTTGGCTTCAGGTTTTATATTTAGGTCTATTATTTGTTTTGAGTTAATATTTGTATAAGGTGTAAGGCTTGGATTTCATTTTTTTTGGCATGTGAAAATCCAGTACCATTTATTGAATAAGTTATTCTTTCTCTGACAAATTACTTTTGTTTCTTTGATAAAAACGAATTGACTATATATGTGTAAGTCAATTTCAAGACTGCATTCTATCTCATCTATTTGTCTTTTTATTCCAATAACATACTGATTTGATTACTTTAGCATTATAATATGATTTTAAGTGAGGCAATATAAATCATGAATTCTGTGCTTTTTTTTTTTTACAAAGTTATTTGGCTATCCCAATTCTTGTGTCTTTCCATATGAATTTTAGAGTCAGATTTTTTATGCCTACAAAAACGTATTTTGGAATTCTGACCAGGATTGCATTGAATTTATAGATCTGTATGGGAAGAATTTACATCTTAACCACATGGAGTCTTGATCTGCAAATTTGTAGATCTCTTCAAATGTTTATGTTTTTAGTTTTTCTCAATAATGTTTTATAGTTTTTAGTGTGTAAGTCATTCAAATCTTTTTCAGATTAACCCCTGTGTATCTCATTTTTATACTATGCACAAACATTTTATATATGATGGAATTCTATTCACTAAGATTTTGTTGGTATTTTTTGTATTTATGTTTTTGAGGGATATTTATCTGTTGCTTTCATTTGTTCCAATATTTTTGTCTGATTTTTGATATCAGAACAATGCTGGCCTCATAGAATGAATTGGAAAATATGCTCTAACTTTAAGTTTTCTAGAATAATTTGTCTACAATTGTTATTATTTCTTTGTTAAATGCCTGATAGAATTAGCCAATGAAGTCATTTGAGGCTGAAATTTTCTTATTAACTACATTAATAGATATAGTGGTATTTAGTTTCTTAATTTCTTCTTGAGTAAGTTTTGTTATGTTGTCTCTTTCAAGGAATTGTCCATTCATCTTCATTATTGATTGTATTTTGCCATAAAGTTGTTTATAAGTTTCCCTTGTTAGTCTCAATGTCTGTATAGTCTGTATCACCTATCTCACGTCTAATATTGGCAAATTTTGTACACTTTCTTTTTTCCTTATCATTCTGAATATATTAGCATTGATTTCATTATCATTTAATTCAAAATACTTTCTGTTTCCCTTTTCTCTCCTTCTTTTCATGGGTTATTTAGTATGCTAAATAATTTTCTGATTTTTTGTTGTTGTTGTTATTGACCTTTAAATTATTTTTAATGAAGGCAAAGAGCATACTTTTGTACAACTTGGATCCTTTTACATTTGGGAACTTTTTTCATAGCTCATAATATGGTCAATCTTGGTAAGTGTTCCATGTGGACTTCTGAGTACTCTACCTGATGTCCTTTGAATTATGAGGTGTTCTCCTCTGGCTACTGGGAAAAGGAAACATTCCCACCTAGTGGGAGCTCCAACCTCATTTCCTCTTTTTTTTTTTGAGTTGTTCTTTCCCTAGTTTTGTTTAATTTCTTTACATGCCTGCAGTAATCAGTACTCAACTGCAGATTTGAGGGCAAAGATCTTCATAACTTGCTCTCTCTGTAAAGTTTTTCTCTAGGTCTTCCCTCTCTGTGAAGTCTAGCTACTTTTCACTCCCTGCCCTAGACTACTCCTTCACCCACCAAACCACCAGAATCTCCCTTGGTACCCCTTCCCATATAGCTACCTGGCTTAATAAACAGCAACTAGATTCTCACATGTGCTTCTGTATTCAATAAGATGCAGTATGCTGTTTAGAATGAAGTAAAAAAAGAACAGCCTCACCAAGATGAATCTGGAAAATAAAGGAGTATTTTAATAGTTTTTCCAGATTACTGTAGGGACTTTTTTTGCTGACAGTATACCCAAACTTAACAAATGATAAACTCTTAAAGTTTAATTACAGTGAGGAATCTGTAACCATATTAATGAAATATTTTTGTTACATCGACATTCATTGGTCCATCTTTCACTTGGAATGAATCATGCATCTATGTATGACTGTGTTGCATCATGTATTCATCATTTGAAAAATATTGGCTCAAGCTTTATGCTGATTTATACATGTTGATACATTTCACTACACAATATTTAAAATTTCATGATTATTATTTTTACTACAAATATCAACATATAGTCTTTAAAACTGGGAGGTTGCCAGGCTGATAGTAGCTACTGTGAGTTTTCAAAAGTTCTAATATTCACTTGAAACTCTTATCATTGACAACAAATACCATTTATTGTTTTCTTTAAAGTGGCAGACTCACTTCATTTCTTTCTAAGTTCTCATTCGAAACGTTTTGAACAGAACCCAAGTCTGAATAACTGAAGTTCACCAGTTGTCATTTCAGTCACAATTGTTTATCTGCAACTGGGGTGATCACAGGAGCTTGCTTGGGTCTCCTGTCCATCCTGCTTGAGCAGCAGACCACTTCCCATTTCTCCACAAAGAGCATTAAGAAGACAAGCACTCAGGGCCAACGCGTAATAAGATTAATAATGGGCACTGTTTCGTCAATGGCATTTTTCAGTGAAACTGACACTCTTTTTTAAAAACTGAATTGTGGCAGTGAACACTATAATCATGGCTACTAGAGTTTTCCCTCCTGTCTTGGTTCGTGCTTGGGAGCTCACATTTTTTCTCACCCTTTTCTTTTTTCTTTTTTTTAAAATTATGTATGTATTTGTTTGTTTGTTTGTTTGAGTTGGAGTCTCACTCTGTCGCCCAGACTGGAGTGCAGTGGCCGCTCCCGGCCACCGCAGCCTCGACCTGCTGGGCTCTGGCGATCCTTCCGCCTCAGCCTTCCGAGTAGCTGGAACTACAGGCGTGCACTTTTTTGATTTATCGTAGAGGTGAGGTCTTGTTGCCCAGGCGGGTCTCGAACCCGCAGGCTCAGGCAATGCGCTCACCTCAGCCTCCCAAAGGCGCGGTATTACAGGCTGAGCCACCGAGCCCGGCTTATCTATTTATTTTTGAGTTGGAGTCTCACTCTGTCGCCCAGTCTGGAGTGCAGTGGCCGCTGCCCACGGGGCTCTGGCGATCCTTCCACCTCAGCCTTCTGAGGAGCCGAAATTACAGGCACGCGCTACCATGCCCGTCTGATTTTTTTTTTTTTTTTAATTGTAGAGATGAGGTCTTGCCAAGTTGCCCAGGCGGGTCTCGAACCCGCGGGCTCAGGCAGTCCGCTCACCTCAGCCTCCCAAAGGCGCGGGATCACAGGCTGAGCCACCAAGCCCAGCTTTTTCTCACCCTTTTCAATACAAATGTCAACATGGTGAAAAGGCAAATAACACTTTAGTTTTATTATGAAAGTGGTTTTGTTCTCATAAATCCTTTGACAAATTCGTAGAAACCCCGAGTCCACACTTTGAAATCCCACTTTGAGAATCACTGGCTTAGGAAAACAGAATACCATTGTACTCTACAACAGTTAATGGAATCAGTTCCCTTTTGAGTGCTATGGACTCCCGCCTTCTCTCCCCTACTCAATGTCAAGTGACTTCTCAACCTCATGTCTACTATTTGGCACAGTTACGAAGCATGGTGAAGTGAAAGAGATACGCACTAGTTTTCTTTGCATCCAAGTCTCACCCCTACTGCCTTTCTCTTATTAGTTTTCATGTCAACGTACATTCCATTCAACGTGTAAACAATTGTGAAGAAACTACTATATATGCAACAACAAGGGTGCCTGCATAATGAACATAACTTTTCCAGAGTTACAAAAGGGGCAATTTGTTTTTCAGAGTTGGAGACTTTATTGCCTAAAGTCAGTTAAGTAATTCTCAGGCAGAATTTTATTTTTATCCAGAGGCAAGAGAAACAAAATAGTCTAAATAAAAGTCATCCAAGAGGCTTGATGTTGCTGCTGTAATTTTAACGTTCAGACACACCACATTGCCAGAAATTTGACTTCCAGCCACTGATTACTGCCAGGCCCCAAGTTCTTATGTATTTTGTCACTCATTAAGTATGACTGGATGGAAAGGAGGAGATGACTTTTAATTGAGAAAATATGTATCTTCTTTAAAATTATTTTAAATTCTAGTTTTTGACTAGTAATACATTCAATTAAGACAACATATTTGCACAAATATCTAATTTATTTAATATTTCAAATGAGACAAAAGATAAATCATTTGAAGCCCAACATATTCATTGCTTTTTTTTTTTTTAGTACCTCCGTCCCTTTTTTTATGACCTGCAGGAAAATCCTGGCTGTCCCACCCAGAACACACTGAGCCTTGCAGTTCTATCCATTTCCAAGGGATC
The DNA here is from genome assembly GCF_000164805.1 of Carlito syrichta. NCBI lineage: Eukaryota > Metazoa > Chordata > Mammalia > Primates > Tarsiidae > Carlito > Carlito syrichta. The sequence continues at coordinate 74,243 of NW_007184018.1, forward strand.
TGTATCTGATTGAGAAAGGGAGTCTTGGGCCAAGGAACAGAGCTGGCTCAAGATATAGACATCTTCCTGTTAGAGGTATTTTGAGGGCTTCATAATTGTCCCTGAGATTTTCATTGTTATTATTATTATTATTATTTTAGATTAAGATATTGATGCTCCATGAAACGATATGATTGTGTCCCTTGGGGAAGATAACATAGATATTACTCTAACCATCCAAGGTGGTGTCTATCAAAAGTGTTAGCCAGTCAACTAGGAAGATCTTCAAATCTGGGAGACAATGAGTGAAGGTTATGAAGGGGTCGAGGAGGCTGCTTGAGTAAAGACTAGTAAGTAGGAAGAAAGACAAGGTGCAGATTGGGAAATCTATAATATCTTGCCCTTTAAGTCATTCAGAAAACTTCAAGTGTGTTGATAAAAGTTTACCATGAAACACTGATAAACTGAGAATATCTCTTATTAACACTGACTGAGTCAACATGTAAACAATTGTCAAGAAACTACTATATATGCAACAACAAGGGTGCCTGCATAATGAACATTTACATACCTAACACTGAATTGTACCCCACATATTTAAAATTAAAAATGTCTTAAAAAGAAAAATGTGTATATACTTAGAGTCATGGAAAAATTGAGAGGTACAGAGATTTTCCATACCCTCTGCCCCCACCCATGAATAGCCTGCCTCATCAGCAACATGCCCCACCAGAGTGATACATTTGTTACAACTGATAAGCCTACATTGACACATCAATATCACTTAGAGCCCATAGTTTAGGACAGTCATCCCCAACTGGCATCAGGGACAAGTTTCATGGAAGACACTTTCTCCACAGACAGGGCAGGGATCATCAGGTATTAAATTCTCATAAAAGGTCAGGCTTGGTGGCTCAGCCTGTCATCCCAGCACTGTGGAAGACCAAGGTGAGTGGATTGCCTGAGTCCGCGGGTTCAAAACTAGCTTGGGCAATTTGGGAAGACCTCATCTCTACATAAATCAAAAAATTAGCCTGGCATGGTAGCACACGCCTGTAGTTCCAGTTATTTGGAAGGCTGAGGCAGAAGTATTGCTGGAGCCCAGCAGGTTGACGCTGGGGTGACGGTGAGTGTGCCACTGCACTCCAGCCTGGGCGACGGAATGAGACTCCAACTCAAAAAAAAAAAAATAGAAAGAGAAAAATATTCTCATAAGGAGCATGCAAACTAGGTACCTTGCATGTGCAGTTCACAACAGGGTTCTTGCCTCTATGAGAATCTAATGTCACAGCTAATCTGACAGAAGGTGGAGCTCCGCTTGCCTGCCACTCATCTACTGTGTGGTTGGGTTTCTAACAGGTCACAGACCTGTACTGGTCTGTGCCCGAGCGTTGGGCACTCCTGCTCTGGGGTTCTCGCTTGGTGTTGCACATTCTGTGGGTTTGGATAAATGTATAATGATATGGGTCCACCATTGTATCATTATACAGAGTGGCTTCACTGCCTTAAAACTCCTCTGTGCTTCTCCTATTCATCCCTCTCCCCTACTCCCAGGGGCTACTGGTAACTACTGAACTTTTTACTATCTCCATGGTTTTGCCTGTTGCAGAATGGAAACATACAGTGTGTGATTTTTCTGACTGGCATCTTTTACTTAGTAATATGCATTTAAGATTCTTTCAGGTTTTTTCATGACTTGATAGCTCACTATTTTTAGTGCTGAATAATATTCCATTATTTCATACCACAGTTTGTTTATTTTTTTACCTACTGAAAGACATCTCAACTGCTTCCAAGTTTTAGCAATTATAAGTAGAGCTACTATAAACAAATGTGTGCAAGTTTTTCTGCAGACATAAGTCTTCAACTTCTTAGGGTAAATACTAAAATAATTTATTTTAGGAAAAAATTCCTTAAAAATTATATGAAAGTTTACTAAGAGCTAGAAGACTGTAGAAAACAAGTAATGATAGCAAATTCTGTGAATTATAGTTTAAAAATCAATCAGCGAAATGGATAGAGAAGGCACGCCTACTAAGGAAAATCTTCTAAATGCAAGAAAAAAATCACAAAGTTTAACATGCCTAACTTGACTCTGACTGGAGGGAAACAACTACAAAGAGCTCATGAAAGGCTAGAGGCAATGCAATGACTCTTGGATCCTTATTTACATTAAAATATAAAAATATAAAATATAAAACCATGATTTTTCTAGAACTGTGAGAACTATCAGCAGTGCACTAACGAGTCAACTAAAAGCCTGGAAACATAGACGTTCACAAGCTGTGAAGGGGAAAGTGGAAATGTATCCTATAAGTAAAGCACAAAAATAAAATACTAGATAAAAAAGCACAAAAATAAAATACTAGATAAAATAGGAGATACAGTTGCAAATACATGAGAAATAATATTCTTTTTTTTTAATGATATAATTTTATCCTGAATATTTGGAAAGCTTTTTTCAAAATTGCAAGTCCTACTGGAAGCCTGACTGTCTGAACAACGAAAGTGTCATCATTGCCTCACTTTCCGAATAGTGCTTGCTGCCGGTATCATTCATGCAAAACATGCAAGAAATTTGCTAATGATTTCACCTCAGTGCAGGAGCATTAGCTTGCGTTCATGCCAGGCCAGACCCAGCAAGGGCATAGGATCCCATTATTTTTGGTGAAAACCACTCCAGTGTCTCCTTGTTCTTTTGATACAATGTTCAGAAAGGAACTGCACCTGTTCCATAGTAAATCATTTGCAAGCGGGAAGGTTATACTACGAAATGAGAGAATATTTATCATAATCTGCTTCTCATTATTCTTTAAACAACTCTCCAATACTTGAATTTCTTAACTTATACAAGTCCAACATCCTGAAGATAGGACCAGAAACTCACCTCCTTGCCTCTCTCCCAGATTGGGGCTGGTGTGTTGGGTGGACTCCTTGCTCAAAAGCACAAGAGAGAAACTTCAAAGCAGTGGGTAGTGCCATGAGGAAACCTGTAGGCTCCATTAATGATGGTGGAGGTAGAGGTAGCCAGAGATCGGAGTGCTGTTGTGCTGGAGTTTCTGGCTTTATCACCCAATACAGGTGGTGTGGACCATAGGTCTGTGCTGTGCAGCCATGGCCAGGACATGTACCTGACTGTGAAGTTTCTGAGCCTTCAGCTCTGACTACCCTAGAGAGACTGGGATGTGCTAAGAAAATTCCTTTACAGCTATACCTGATAAAGTGGATTTTGCAGCTTGCACAAGAGTACTAACATTGATAGTGCTTTGTATTCATTTACTAAGCATTGCCAGACCTTTGGCAACTGCTGGTCTTGTGTGCCTAGCTCTACACCCAGTGCTTAAGGTAAGTTCTGCTACTCATGCTCTGTGTGAAGACATGAATACTGTGTGAGGAAAAACAGTCAGAGCCTGGGGAGCAGAGTCAGGAAGACCTGGCAGGTAAAAGGGGAGATGAAGTCATTTATCTCAAGTAGTGACCACCTAATATAGTGCTGCCTGGCCCATAGTAGACACTGCATAACATGGTAGCTATCAAGTATAGGTTTCCGGGCAACACCTTCAGTTTCTGTCCCACTGTGGGAGCTTTTCTATCTCTCAATAAATCCTGCTTTCTAAAAAAGAAAAAATAGATTTCCACAACTTAAAAATAATTTTAATTGACATATAGTAATTATCCATGTGTATAAGATACACGGTGATATTTCACTGCATAGAATGTAGAGTGATCACATCAGGGTAACCAGCATATACATGATATCAAACATTTATCATTTCTTTGTGTTGGGAGCACTCTATATCTTCCTTTTAGCTATTTGAAGCTATATATTACTAAATAACATATTATTACATAATTAAACATAGTTTACACTTAGTCATTATATAGTCCTATAGTAGTATAGAACACTAGAACTTATGTGTCCTACCTAGCTGTAATTTTGTATTCTTTAACAGACCTTTCCCTATCCTCCCCTCCTCACCTTTTTCTTCCCCAGCCTTTAATAACCTCTGTTATACTTTTTACTTCTATGCGATCAACTTGTTTTTAGCTTCCACATACAAGTGAGAAAATGCGGTGTTTAAATTCTGTTCCTATTTTTTCCACTTAACATAATGTCCTCCAGTTCAGTCCATGTTGCTGTGAATGGCAGTTTTTCATTCTTTTTGAAGACTGAAGGCCGAGGTGAGTGGATTGCCTGAGTCCACAGGTTCGAAACTGGCCTGGGTGACTTGGCTAGACCTCATCTCTATAATAAAATAAAATAAAAAAATAGCCAGGCGTGGTAGCGCGTGTCTGTAGTTTCGGCTACTTGGAAGACTGAGGTGGAAGAATCACTGGAGCCCAGCAGGTGGATGCTGGGGTGGGTGGCCATGAGCGTGTATGCCACTGCACTCCAGCCTGGGCAAAGGAGTGAGATTCCAACTCAAAAAAAAAAAAAAAAGACTGAGTAGTATTTAATTCTGTATATATATCATATTTTCTTTATCCATTCATCTGTTGTCAGACACTTTGGCTGATTCCATATCTTGGCTATTATGAATAGCGCTGCAATGAACATGGAAGTGTGAATGACCCTTTGATTTCCTCTCCTTTTGATCAATGCCCAGTAGTTGATTGCTAGATCATATGGTAGTTCTATTTGTAGTTCATTGAGGAACCACACTGCCCTCCATAGTGACTTTACTAATCTACATTCTCGCCAACCGTGTATACGAGTTCTCTTTTCTTTGCATCCTCACCAGTATTTGTAATTTTTGTCTTTTTGGTCATAGCCATTCCAACTGAGGTGAGGCGATACCTCATTGTGGTTTTGATTTGCATTCCCTGTTTCGTGATATTGAACATTTTTTTCATATATGTATTAGCTGTTTGTATGGTATGTCTTCTTTTGAGAAATGTCTGTTCAGAACATTTGCCCATTTTTTGAAAGACAACTTTTCATATATTTTTATAGAGAAAATTATTTCCCTAAGGAGGCATAACTTTATATATATTTCAGAAGACAAACTCATGGGAAATAGTGATCAAGTATTTGAAGCTAACTATTGGAATTTGAAAAAAACAGACTCAAATTTAACTTCGGTAGGAGACGTGCTTTGAGTTTTTTAAAGTTTTATTTTAGACTCAGGGCAGACAAAACCATGCGTGTTACAAAGACATATTGCATAGTGGTGGGGGTTGGGCTTCAGGTGGCATCACCCCTTACCCAGCTAGTGAACATTACAGCCGACAAATCACTTCTGAATTCTATCCCCACTTCCTTCCTCCTGCTTTTAATGTCTTGAATGCCAATTATTTCTATCTTTGCAATTTTCCCATTTTTAAATTAGATTTTTTTGTTGTTGTTGCTGTTGAGATGTCTCAGTTCCTTGTATATTTTGGCTATTAATCCTGTCAGATGAATACTTTCCAAACATTTTCTCCCATTCTGTAGATTATCCCTTCACATGACTTGATTGTTTTCTTTGCTGTGCAGACGCTTTTTAGTTTGATATAATCCTACTTGTTTATGTTTGCTTTTGATGCCTGTGCTTTTGAGATTTTATTCATAAAATATTTTCCCTGACCAATGTCCTAAAGCATTTCCCCTATATTTTCTTCTAGTGGTTTTAGCATTTAGGATGTTACATTCAAGTCTTTGATCCATCCTGAGTTGATTTTTGTATAGGGTAAGAGGTAAGTGTCTAGTTTCATTCTTCTGCATTCAGAAATCCAGTTTTCTCAGCACCATTTATTGACAGGATTGTCCTTTTCCCAATGCGTGTTTTTGGCGCTTTTGTCAAAAATTGGTTGTTTACAGATACATGTATTAATTTCTGGATTCTCTATTCTATTCCATTGGTTTATGTTATTGTTTTTACTCCAGCATGATGATGTTTTTGTTACTACAGCTTCGTAGTATATTTTCTTTTCTTTCTTTCTTTTATTTATTTATTTTTTTCCCGAATTGGAGTCTCACTCTGATGCCCAGGCTGGACTGCAGTAGTATACTCATGGCCACCCAGCGTTGACCTGCTAGGCTCCAGTGATCCTTCCACCTCAGTCTTCCAAGTAGCTGGAACTACAGGTGCGCGCTACCACACCCGGCTAACTTTTTGATTCATCGTAGAGATGAGGACTCACCAAGTTGTCCAGTCTGTTCTCGAACCCATGGGCTCTGGCAGTCCTCTCACCTCAGCTTTTCAAAGTTCTGGGATTATAGGCTTCAGCCACCACGCCCAGCCTGTAGTTTATTTTCATGTCTGGTAATATGATGCCTCCAGCTTTGTGATTTTTTTCCTCCCCAGCTTGGCTATTTAGGGTCTTTTGTAGTTTCATACAAATGTTAAGATTTTTTTTTCTATTTCTGTGAAGAATGTCATTGGTATTTTAATAAGGAATATATTGAATCTGTAGATTGCTTTTGGTAGTATGGTCTCTTTAACAATGTAAATTCTTCCAATCCATAAACATAAGATGTTTTTTCTTTTGGTAAATATAACCTAAAGAGATAAAATAATTGTCTGAATTTATACACCCTATAAGGGACTAAGTTAAGATTCGAAAAAATCATCCTTTTCTATTTCCAAAACGTATGTCTTTTGTCCTCTACAATACTAACAAAAAATTCATCTAAGCCTAAGGTTTAGGGATAGAAGTTTTATTTTTAAAATTTTTAAATGTAACTTTTACTTCTTCAGCAATCTAGACTGGCATGCCCCTGCCAGGTCCACAGCTGTGGTGATGGGGTCTGGCTGGTTTATGTGGGCTGTGTGAATGGAGACAGGCAGAGCCATCCATGTCCAGGTCTTTGCTTTGGGAGACAGGAATGAAGAAGGAAATAGTTTTTACCATCTGGCACTTTTAGTCACTCCCATGCTTCTAAACACATTATGATAAAAGCAAAAGGAATTGAAAACAGAAGCATAGAGAATGGGGTGACAGTTCTTCCGATGTTCTTTTGTTACACTGACTTCTTTGGTTAGCTCGATTTTTCCCACATAAAGTGAGTGAGTGTAACAAACTTCTCATGGTCCTTTCTGTATGTTAACTAATGAGGCTAGAGCTGTTGGTTATAAGTAAACATTTATAGTGTACGCTGATATTTATTTAAACACTGTAGTCTTGTCTGAATTGAATTTTCTAATATAAAACTAATAAATAGGGCTGACATAAAATATATTCTATTCTAAAATAACTAAAATTAATTTTCCAACACTCGTATTTTTTGCATCCCAGGGTAGCATGGACTTCAGAATGAGGCAGACGTGGCATATCCCCGTTCTATGACTGTCCTCACAGATGACCACAAATAGAGTAGCTGAAAACAACATGCCATGCACGAATCACCTCACAGTGTGTATGTGTCATAGTTCAGTCCAGTTGCTCTCTGCTCTGAGGTTAACAAAGCCAAAATCAAGACGTCAGCAGGGCTGTCCTCCTTTCTGGAGGCTCTGGGGGTGAGCAGCTTTTAAGTCATTCAGATTGTTGGCAGAATTCAGTTCCTTGTTGTTGTACACTGAGATTCCCATTTCCTTGCTGGTTGTCAACTGGGGCTCATTCCAGAGGCTTCCTAGTCCTTGGATCCCTGCCGCATCTTTCATCTTCAAAGCCAGTAACAGCAGGGTGAGTTCTTCTCGTGCTTCAAATTTCCCTGACCTTCCTCTGCCCTGTCTCTCTGACAGATCCTTCTGCCTTCCTCTTCTGCTTTTAAGGATTTGTGTGATTACAACTGGCCCACCTGGATAGTCCAGCATACCCTCCCTACCCTTAAAATCAGCACTGTGTTCAGTAACCTTAACTACATCGGCCAAATCTCTCCACAGCAGTTCAAGATTGGTGTCAGATAGAATAAATAGGGGAGGAAAATCTTGAAGAGATGTCTTTAGAATTTTGTCAACCAGTCATGGGCATGCCTTCAACTTATAAACTAGGTAACCCTTAACTAATTTATTACATTTAATGAGACTTGAGTTTCCTTTTTTTGTAAAATGGGACTAATTAAGATATATTTCACAGAATGGCCATAAAGAATAAATGAGACTATCTATGTAAAGTGCTTAGCACAGTGGCATGACAAATGGTAGGATTAATAAATCATACGAAGCCGGGCTCGGTGGCTCAGCCTGTAATCCCGCACTTTGGGAGGCTGAGGTGAGTGGATTGCCTGAGCTCGCGGGTTCGAGACCCGCCTGGGCAATTTGGGGAGACCTCATCTCTACAATAAATAAAAAAAATCAGCTGGGCATGGTAGCGTGTGCCTGTAATTCTGGCTACTCGGAAGACTGAGGCCGGAGGATCGCCGGAGCCCAGCAGGTCAAGGCTGCAGTGACCGGGAGCGGCCACTGCACTCCAGTCTGAGCGACAGAGTGAGACTCCGACTCAAAAAAAATAAAAAGTAAATAAATAAATCATACGATTATTAGTAAAAGAGTAGTGATGACAGAAGAAATACTGTGCCTGGAGCTTAGTCAGTGCTCCATAAGTTTGCTTTTCTTTCTTGTCAAATATAGGCTCATGCACTTTGGGAGGCCAAGGTGAGCGGATTGCCAGAGCCCACGGGTTTGAGAACAGCCTGGGCAACTTGGTGAGAACAAAGCACTAAGCTTTCGTATCTCAAGTGATCTTTCAGAGGAGCTCATTCTTTGGTAGTCCTGGAGCTCAAGATGTTTGTTCTCCCAAGTTGCTCTCCCTACCTTCACGCAGCTACTGCCACTGTCAGTATATGACAGTCATAATTGTGTGAAAGAGTGGAACATTGAAAGCTCTGAGGAATGAGGCAAAGGGGTCTGCTTTATATCAAATATTGAATTACAACCTAAAGGCCAACTAATCAAGAGGACATAATGCTCCTAAATGTTTACATACCTAATTGAAGAGCTTTAATACACAAGAAGCTGTAACTCAGACACGAAAGGAGAAATACACAAACCCACAATTATACATCTATACCCCTCTCTCAAAAGCTGATGGAATAATAGAATATCCATTTTCATACAGAAGATATGAACACTATTAATCAACCTGACCTAATTGACATTTCTAGAACATTCCATCCAATGACAGCAGAATATACATTCTTTTCAAGTGCACAAGATCGTTGAAACACTTAACAAGACACACAACAATTTGAGACATAAAACAAGTTTCAATAAATTAAAGCCAACACACGCAAGTCATATAAAGTATGTTCTGTGACCATAATGGAAGTGATTCAAAAATCAATAACAGAAAAAATCTCTGAAAAATATCCAAATAATTGAAAACTAAGTAAGGCACTTCTAAATCAGTAATGGGTCAAATAAGAAATCAAAAGAATAGCAGAAAAATATTTTTAACTCAATGAAAATGAAAATACAAGATATCAAAATATGTGGGATGTGTTATAGAGGAAATTCATAGTATTTTTTTGGAAGGAACAGAGGTTTCAAATTAATGATTTCAAGTGTTACCTTAAAAAATAGAAAATCATATTAAATTCAAACTAAGAACAAAAAAGGATACAATAAAGTAAAAGACAGAATTTAAGATAGTCTCCAGAATGTCTGCCCCTTGGTATACATGCCACGTATAAAACTTCCTCCTTGAATGTGGGCAGAATCTGTTAGTAAGATAGGATATCACCTCTAGAATTATGCTACTTTATATGGCAAAAGGAATTTTGCACATTATTAGGTAATAAGTCAATTGATAGTGTGTTAATCAAATCATCCAGATGAACCTCATCTAATCAGGTGAATTTTTAATAGAAAAAACATCAAAAAGATGCTTTTGCTGGCCTGGAAGAAGACAGCAAAGAGCCATGTTGTGAACTGCCTAGAAAAACAGGTGTCATGTAAGAGCTGAGTGACTCTAGACCAGCAGTTCACAAGAAAATGGGAAATATAGCTACAAGGAACTGAACTCTGTCAATATCCTGAATGAGCTTAGATGTGAACCTTAGATAGTATCACAGCCTACTGATGCCTCAACCTAGTGAGATCTTGATCAGAGGATCCAATAGTTAGTCCATATCCAGACTGTTGGTCCATGGACACTCTTAAATAATAAATTTGTGTTGTTTTAAGCTAATAAATTTGTGGCCATTTGACTTACAGCAATAGAAAATTAATACAGATAAAGAGCAATGGATAAAGTAAAAAACAAAAAAGAAAATGTAACACAATACAAAACTGATGTGGTGAGAATATTTTATAATTTGTAAAACCTCCAACTTATTAACCAGAAATAAAGGGAGATGTAAATTTTCAATATCTGGAATTACAGATTCTACAGATATTAAAAGAATGTAAGAAAATGTTAGGAACAAAGTTTTTCCAATAAGTTTAAGATATTATATGAAATGGAAAAATTCTTTACAATCTTCCCAAAGCTCATTCAAGACAAAAATGAATAATGTAAATTTCCCTAAATATACACACATCCATATATGTAGTATATACATATATACATTTATTTGTACTGAAAACATTCTCACAATAAAATAATAGAAACCAAATGTATTTATTAGTGAAATCTACCAATTATTTTTAAAAGTTAACAGTCCAATTATACAGTAACACTTCAGAAAATTATGTAAGTCTCATTATATGAAGGCAGTATTACTCTCTGATATCAAAATCAAACAAATACCCTACCAAAAAATATATAATACAGATCAATATTATTCAAGAACATCGATGTAAAAATTGTAAACAAAATGCCAACAGATCAAATTTAATCTATACAAGATGATAAAACAATACAACCAAATGGGGTTTATTTTAGGCCTGAAGGATTAGTCTAATGTTTGAAAAGCAAGCAATGTAATTCCCCATATTAACAAACTAAAAAAGGTAAGTTGCAAGATTTACTTAATACATGCAGAGAAGGCACTTGAAAAAATCTAACATCCGTTTCTGATAACTAGAAATCAAAATAACCTGATAAAAGGAATCTGAAAAATCTAGAGCTAAATAATACATAATAGTAAAAGGCTGAATGTTTTCCCATTAGGATGTCTGCTCTCACTACTGTTATTCAACATTGTACAGGAAAGTTTATCCAATGAAAAAGGTAAGGAAAATAAATAAAAGGCATCAAGATTGAGATGAAGAAAACAAAACTCTTTATTCTTGAACAAAATGAATGTCTGTTTTCAAAGTCTGATGAAATATACCAAAAATATTTTGGAACTAATATACATGATTAGCAACATTGCAGGATACAAGATTAATACACAAAATTCTATTGCATTTCTATATATTATAAATAATTAGATATTAAATTTGATAAACTTAGAGACAAATCTGATAAAAGGTATATAATACTTGTGCACTCCACATTACTAAACATTGCTGATAGAAATTAAAGAAGATCTAAATAAATGAATAAATGGAGAGATATACAATGCTGATGGGTCACAAGATTGAATCAATATTGTTAAGATTTCACTTCTCTATAGATTCAATTCAATCCTAGTCAAAATTTCAGCAAGAATTTTTGAAAAAAATTTGAAAAGCCAATTTCAAAATTTGTATAGAATTGCAATGTACCTAGAGTAGCTAAAACAAGGTCAAAGTAGAAAAAATGGAGTAATAATGCTACCTGATTTCAACTTATTATAAAGCTACTGTATTCAAGACAATAAGGTGTTATCTTAGTAAATCTGAATATGGGAATCAAAGAGAATGTCTAGAACTACATCCACTTGTTTACACAGTTTTTTGACAAAGGTGAAAAGGCAATTCCATGAAGAAAGGATTTTTTAAAATATATATATATTATGCTAAAATAATTGGGTATCCATAGGCAAAAATGTGACATTCGATTCATATCTCATGCCATTTACCAAAATTAATTCAAAATGGACCTAAGGCCTAAGTGTTAAACCTAAACTTTAAAAACTTTTAGAGATAAATGTGATTTTCATTTAGACAAAGATTTCTTAGACAGAGCACCAAAACACAATCCATTAAAAAAAATTTATTTATTTAACTGTATCAAATTTAAAAATAAAAAGATAAATCACAACATGGGAGAAAATATTTTAAATAGTTTAAATCCTATATATGATAAAGAAATTTGTATCTAAGACTGTTAACTATTCTAAGGAAAAACCCAGTAAAAATGGGCAAAATGTTCAAACTTCACTAAAAATTATGTCAAATAAGCATGTAAAAAACTCAATGTCATTAATTTTCATGAAAATATAAGTTAAAATCACAGTGAGATACCACCTCACACCTATTAGAATGGCTGTAATTATGAAGACTGACCATGCCAAGTGTTGATGAAGATGTGGAAGAAATGGAATTCTCACACACTGTTTCTGTGAATTTAAAGCGATATAAAGACTTTTCAAAACAAATTAGTAGTTTATTACATAGTTAAATCTACCCCTTTTATATGAACAACTCGAACTATTTACTTGAGAAATAAAAGCATAGTTCATACAAAGAATGTTTATAGCATCTTTAATTGGAATAGTAAAAAGCTGGAACCAATCTGAACATCCATCAACAGATTAATGAATAAAACCATGTGGTATCTTCATATAGCAATTAAAAGAAAGTGAATCACTGATACACACAACAACATGGATGAATCTCAAAAAAATATGCTGAGTGAGCAAAGCTAGAAAAAAACAGGTGTTCCTTGGCTACAATGACGTTGTATGTCCATGGAAGTCAAAACTTTACATTGAAAGTACATTTTCGACATATGACATTTTCAATTTATGTTGGGTGTAGACAGGAATGGGTTGAAGAGCTTCCTGAAGGTGCATTACTTTCACACCATCATAAGTCAAGCAATGTAAGTCAAACCATCATAAGTCTGGGAACATTGTATGTAATTTAATTTATATAAAATTATTAGAAATGCAAGTTAACCTTGGGTGACAGAAAGGAAATCAGAGCCTGTTCCTTAAAAGGGAAGGGATAAGTGGGAGAACTTCAGAAGTGTCCAAGGAAATTTTGGGGGAGAACGAATATGTTTACCCAACTCATGACTGGTAGTTTTGACCCATAGCCACTAAATGATGATACATGGTCATATTCTTCATTTGTACCAGAGTCCAATAGCATGCCAAGGATTCTTTTTCAGGTGGTATATAATACTCCTCAGCAGGTAGAACCCTAGGGGACAGTGCTGTGACTCTCCTACTGGGGCTTGTCTATAGGCATCTTCTTGTACCACAGAAATCTCTGTGATACTGTGGGATCTTCCAGGTTATGTGGTTCAAGTGACATGGGTATTTGTAGCACAGCATGAACCTGCTGCAGAACTTTCTCTCAGATTCTACTTAAAAACTGGTGGCCTTTTACATCACTCGGTCTATGATTTGGAGCAAAATTGCAAAGTGTGAAATATGTTGGCTCCCAAACCCAAAAAGGCTTTCCAGGTACTACATGAATCTCTTAGTGTAAGAAGATGCAAGGTGCAGTAAACTTGTAAGAGATATCCTGACGGTTCCCAGATCTCTACACATTGTAGATGTGACAGCCGCCTGAATCTTTGTAGCATTTATCTCCAACTCTGTAACTGGCATGGATCTCACCAGTGAATTCTGAGTACAAGGCAAGAAACATGATATCATCAATATAGTGAACCAATGTGCTGTTCTATGAAACATCCAGAAGATATATTGTGATAGAGAGCAGGAACTTTGGCATAGCCTTGGGGCAAGGCTGGGAACGTGTCCTATTGTTACATATTCAGAGGAGTGATACTGTCTTTAGCTGGGGATGGAAAGAAAACTCATTCATCAGTTCCTAGCCTCACACATAGATCTATTCTCTTGCCACTTGCAGCACTGCAGCTGGCTATGGGATTGTGGCTACTACTTGATTCCGTTTTCAGTGGTCCCCTGGACGCTGCCACTGTTTTTCTCTGTTCCTTTGCTTTCCTTTGCTTTTTCCCTGTTAAGCCCCCTTAAACAGTCTCCATCTGCAGCAAGATAGTAAATTTAAAACAGCACCACATCCCACGAGGAATGGGAGAGAGATTATTATCAATCTTAGAGTAAAAAAGATGCAAGGGTGTGCTGACTGTATATCTACATTTATATCACCAGTCTGATACCCACATAGAAGCAATGGCTTATTTCATAGACTATCCTCTAATAATGTTCTAAATAAAAAGTTATGTAGCAGTTCACACTATTATAAGGTAGTCTTGAGAATAATCACAAATTTCTGATGTATTTTTAGTGAAAATTACAGCCCTGAATACAGATTGACACTGAAGAAACAAATACTAATATGAATTTTCTACCTAAGAACTGGTATAATAAGGGATTCAGTCAAGCATCAAACCTACCTATATGGCTTAGAGTTAAGTCACACTCTTTCATCTTAGTGTAAGATCAGAATGCCTTCAGAGTTCTGTTTGGAGAAAAAAAAAAAAGACAGCTGAGATGAAGGGTCTCTGGCCCCAGTTTTCCTTTCAGGTTGTGTGAGTCAAATCAGCTCACAGGTTTGGGCTATCATTGGTCTCGCCTCTGTTCAACATCCACATTTGTCACTGGGAAGATGGAATATATTACATTAAGATTTGAAGAGTCACTGATGAGTAGTCAAGAGCAACAGACACTACTCAAACATTTTACTCTGGAACTGACAAGAAACTTTGGAATTATAGCAAATAGAAATGTCATATCTGTGTGTATATGCTTTTTCCACCTACTAGCAGAAGGCACTGTAAAATTTGTAAAGACTAGCATCATTGTATCTCATAATTACTACCTCAAGAAGTTCAAGTTTTAATAAAGAAAACAGTAACAACAAAACAACTAGAACTGAGGGGTTCCAAGAAAGACATAAGTATCTGCGGTAATTAAATGAATTTGGAGTAGAATCATATATTTATCCACCAATCTATCCATCCATCAATGCAACAGAATCACCCATGGGACTCTGAAAAATATAGGTTAGTAGGTAAACCTTCGGAGATATTGATTTGAGAGTCTGGAATAAGGCTTGGACATCCATATTTTTAAGAACTTCCCCATGCCATGGTGATACAATTGCAGATTCAGATAGTGTTGAGAGGCAACACCAGAAATGAAATTGGCCAAGTATGCACACAGAATAAAATTTGCATAACTTCTAGGTAACAATGTTTTGCAGAAAATAGAACAGCAGTTGTAAAAGTCAGTGTTGAGTTTACTATATTTCAAATTAATGCATGAACCGGTGGTAATGATATCTCAAATATTCAAATTGTACCGGTTCTAAAAGTATGTATTTGAATTATTGGTCCCAATGGTACCCATCTCAGCAGTGAAAGTTACCATCTGTGTACGGTTTATAAGCATTCCACTCCTCTCTAGACAGCTCATTAAAAAAGATAATTAACATAAGCCGCATGGGGTATTCAGCTTGTGCAGATCCTTGTGAATGGGTTCTAGGTGTCACTCATGGAAGGAAATCCCTGCATACCATCCAAAGCCCAGGGACTGTCCCAAACTTAATTAGAGGAATACATACTCCCCTTTTTCATATGGAACATTTTTGGCAGTGATGAGCAATCACTTTTAGCTGCCATAACTTAAGAATATCATTATCCACAAACTAGGACGTCCAGAGGCAAGTTGGACTTCAGAGCTGGGTGATTTACTAGTGCAGTGATGACATCTGAGACCCAGGAGCTTTCTATCTTTCTGCTCTGTCAATGATAGCCTCAGTATCCTCCTAAATCTGCACTCTTATGGGTTTATAAGATAGTAAATTGGTTCTTCGTGCTTCCTTGGGCATGGACAGTCCCAGGTGAGGGAGTGGGATGGGAGCAAGAGCCTGGCTTGTGTCTAGAAAGACCTTTCCCAGAAGCATTCATCAAACAGCTTTCATCATGGACCAGAATTTAGTGATATGCTTTTTCTCAAGCAATTGCTGACAAAGAGAATAGGACTATCAACAGACTTGCCACTTAAGCTTAAGCTACTTATTCAAACTGCATTGTTGATACTCAATGGGAAGAAAGGAATGGACATTAAACTGTATCCGGAGTGTTCCTAAAACACTGGAAATTAAGTGCTCACCTTCCCTTTCCATTTCTCCTCTTTGGGGGAACCACAGTAGAAATATAGGGCTGATGACAACAAAGTACATCATTATTATTTTCATTGTGGTCATGAAGAAGCATAAAATCCTGTTGCCAAATTCTGAAAGGAAGTCCATTTATATAAATGGTAAAGAAAACAGACACAGTTCCTGCTCTTAAGGCGCTTCCTGTCCGGCTTAGGGAATGACAAAAGGTGTTTACATAGGAAATTGCATACGAGTTGGGCCTTCAAAGATTCCAGTAATCTTGAAGTGTTGGGGCTTAAGACAGTTCATGAATAGAGGACAGTATGAGGCCCACTGTGGTGACAGTGAGTATGGACTTATTTGAGGGCAACATGCAATTCCACTTAACTAGAACAAAGGACGTGTATGTGTAAAAGAGTGGTGGAACGTAAAACCAGAGAGATGGTCTGAAAGATATTGTGGAAAACCTTGGGCATCAGACCTAAGAACTTGAATGTTATTGCTCAAATGTAGGTTATATGAAGTGAATGAAAGTTTTAGAGCAGGACAGTTAAGCAATTCAAGCTGAACTTTTGGGAACTAATCATGCAGTGAATATGAACTAATTATGCAGTGAGTGTGACTGGTGTTTTAGGTAATCTAGAAGCTGGATTTTGAGGATGTGAATTACAATAGTAGTAGTAGAAAGAAGCAGATGCAGTAAGTGCTCCTGAAAGTATAGAGACTGGATGGTGGGGGTGAAGTACACAGGAGAGTTCAGAGTGATCCAACATTTCAAGTCTGAGCACCTGGAAGAAAACGGGGCTTTAAATCAGTGAGTTAGGAGAAGTGGATCTGGGTGGGAAAATGAGGAGTTTCATTATGTGCACACTGATTTCATTCACCAACATAATCACATGTAAGAGCAATCAGAAAGCAGCTGAATGTTAGAACATTGAGAGAAAAACCTTGGCTAGAGTAATAGATCTTCACTTCTGACAAAGACAGATAGATGCCTGTGTTCCAAACATGAGCTACTGAGTTAAAATCTTTAGAAGTAGGCAGCAGAGCCTGTTTTTTCTTTTCTTTTCTTTTGTTTTTTAAGCATCATGGGTAATTCCCATGCACAGAGTGGTATTAGTTAAAGGCTAAGTACTCATTTTCACTGATAGAATATTCTGCATAGGAGTTTCCATCATGCCAATTCCATCTTGCCAACTTTACAGGCCTGATTTGCAAAATATTTTTTTCTATATATTTTATGTCAAAAGTCCACTTAGTATAATCCACTCAACCCCTTTTCTCAACACATTGAGCACATGAGAACAATTTGAAGGCTTATCACTTTTCTAAGACTTCAGCGCTTTTAAAAACCACATCTTGCAATTTATTTGTGTGCTGTAAATGTTGCCATAAACAAATCAAGATCAACTGCATTCTTCAAACTGCTCTAAACAGAGTATCTATTACAATTTTGATTTTTATATTTCAGGAAAGAACAAAAATTTAAATGACCTACATTCTGCACACTCTTGTAAATGATACCAAAGCACACCACAAATTTGAGGTGAAGTCTGGATCACATAGTGCCATTCCTGGGGTTTTCCATAATTTGTACACTGGTAACATGTACTGCTTGTTTGCTTTCTTTCTGTTAGACAAGAAAAGATAGTTAAAACTATGCTCCAATTAGTGTACAAGTTTTCCAATTTTGCCAAGAGTTCATCTTGTTTCTGTCCCACACAAAGAGAACTTAGTACACAAAAAGAGAGTAGCAGTGAGACTACTATGGATAAAAGATTGCATCAGGATACATTAGGGAAGTCTACAATTCAATCTTAATATAAAAATCAATAACCTGATAGTAATATTGACTGTGTACATGAAGAGAAAAGCCACTTAAGAAGCAATATAATCAATGAAAATAGCATATGTTGAACTCACCAGTCAATAGAGAAATGCCTGCTAAAGTGGAAAGAACATATTTTTTTCACCTATCAGATCGGAAAACTTAAAACTTTTAATACTTTGATGCAAGTAAGAATACAGAGAAATCAGAAGCATTCAAATATTGTTGGCAGGGGTGTCATTTGACAGAGACACCGTAGAACTTGGTGGGGGTGTAATTTGACAGAGACACCCATAGAATTTGGCAGTCTCTGTTCCCATTAAAACAGCGATACCCTCTGACCCAGAAATTCCTCTTGCCCAAATTCTTACATATGTGCAAAAATATATGTATGAAGAAAATGTTACAACTGTGTTCACAAGAGCAAGAAATTGAAAACAAGATAACTGAATTGAAGCAGTGCATAATAGATTAATGGTGATATATGCATATTCTGGAAAATCATGGCCAGATAAATATAAGGAAGTGTCTTTGGTGAGTTGATTTTTTCTTTTATCAAATAAAAAAGGAAAGTAGCAGAACTGGATTTATAATTTGATAATAATATATTAAAAATATAAATTGATACTAAATCTTTTCTAAGGGAACACATCTGCTTATAAAAGGATGAAAAAGTTGGGATAGGGTTTCATGGTCACTTCTGGTAAGTGAGGAGAGGGCTGAAATTTGAGGGAACTTTAGCCTGACCTACAATGAGGAAATCTTGTAGTATCAAGGTAATTGTGTTCATATATTACTTGGGTAAATAAATTATTAGGGCAACCTCCTCAGGTCCCCTCCCACTGTGGGAGCTTTTCTGTGCTCTCAATAAATCTTGCTTTCTAAAAAAATAAAAAATAAATTATTAAGAATTCTAAAAACTATGCTGATCTAATCTGGTACTGTCCAAATATCTGAAATGTAGGGATAAGTCTGATTTGTCGAATGCAACTTTGTAGAGCCTGTTTTTATTTTCTGACTTTCATATCTTTTTTTTCTTGTAATTTCCAAGTAGCTAGATACTTTCAAATGTATCATCGCATGTGTTATTCCTAATCTGTGAGGAAGGGTAAGTAATGAGAGGCAAGCATTAGGCAATTTTATTAATATCCCATGGATCATAATTGGCACAGTCTAAGTTTGAACTATGGTCTTCTATCGTCAGGCCCACCATACCATTTTTGCTTCTTATGTCTGTGACTGATAAATTTAACATAATTCCCTTCAGATCACCTGTCCTAGATTAGTCCTACATGAATATATGGCAAAGTCCAACCCAGCTGAGTCAGATGTACTTTGTTCACCTCAGACTTACATAGTGCACAATATGCTCGCTGCCACGTGAGCAAGCATGAGCTGACTTTCCGTCCACCACTTTCAGCCTCTACAGGCTAAAACAGTCAGATCCAAACACATCACTGAGCTTTGTGAGGGGCAACTGGAACAAGGGTCAATCTGACATCCTGGCAGTCGTATGATAGGCTTTTAGACCAGGTCATCCTATGACTACCAAACTGGATCATTCAGTCCGAGGGGAAAATATTCTACATGAAGACATGAATGAAGAATTGTTTTTCCAAATCCATGATTAAGGAGCTGGTTTTTCAAATGTCTCATCAGTATTATACAAACAAATATGTGTCAATGGGGGGATCTCACTGAAATTCCTCACTCTCTGAATTTATTAATTGTATTCCACCCCCTTCCCCAAATTATAGCATCACATCATCAAGTAAAACAGCAGAGTTTTTCCCAGGAAGAAATGATAAGAGACAAGGAATAGTGGGTAGCCTGCATATTACTACTACTGAGAATGAATCTATCATTCCTTTGGCATCCTACTGCTGTTTCAGTTTCTCAAAGGAATAGAGGACAGACACATTGGGAAAACCGGGCCTCTGGGTACTTGGATGACCTTATCTCACAACTGAATCTGATGTTGGGAAAGGCTGAAAGACACTCGAAGATAATGACCCATGAAAATCCTGGCTAGTCACATGAACTGTTATTTTTTTTTTTCTTTTTGAGTTGGAGTCTCACTCTGTCGCCCAGACTGGAGTGCAGTGGCCACTCCCGGCCACCGTAGCCTCGACCTGCTGGGCTCCGGCGATCCTTCCGCCTCAGCCTTCCAAGTAGCCGGAATTACAGGCATGCGCTACCACGCCCGGCTGATTTTTTGATTTATTGTAGAGATGAGGTCTCGCTGCCCAGGCGGGTTATTTTTTTAATGTATCATGAGAATCTCTTGTAAAAGTTGATACAAATATGAAATGAAAGAAAGCCAGAAACAACCTTAGAAATTAGAGATGCAGCATGGAGAAAGTAGAAAGCACGTGGGTTCTGCTGGATGGAGGAAAAAAAGACTCAGGAACATAGCTCTCCTGCCACCTAAGTGGCCTTGGAAAGCAATGCTCCTTATCTCTTTGTCTATGGGCTAAGAGAATAAACTACTTCCTATGTTGTTCCCAGAATCAAATGAAATCTTTGTACATAGATTAGCTCTCATTGTTGAGGAAATCCCTTTGTAAAATCCCAACAAATATACATCTGTGAAGAAAGCTATTAGTTAAATTATTCATGATGTGTTTCTTTTTATTAACCACAAAAGTTTATTATATTTTTATGTCATTTTATTGCCTGTCACTTTTTTTTTTATTATTGTGAAGCTGTGGGGTACAGTTAAGGGTTAGGTATACAATAGCGTTTCATTCAAGCACCCTGTTGATATGGGGTGTTGTGTTTCCCCGTTCCCAGACAGATATTTGCTACTGTTAATCCCATCTCCCTCCCCCCACCATAGTTTCCCAGTATGGTCAGTCATTTTCGTATAGTATTGCATTGGATGTTTAAGGTCCATTATATGAGTGAGAATATGTGATACTCGGATCTTTGTTTCTGTGAGAGGTCACTCAGTATTATAGACTCTAGTTCCATCCAGGTTGCTGCAAAATTCATGATTTTGTTCTTTTTTATGGCTGTGTAGTATTCCATCGTGTATATGTACCACATTTTTTTAATCCAGTCCTCTTTTGACGGGCAGCATGGCTGTTTCCAGGTTCTTGCTATTGTGAACAACGCTGCGATAAACATGCGTGTGCAGGTATCTTTTTTATAGAGTGATTTGTGTTCTTCAGGATATATTCCCAGTAGGGGGATTGCGGGGTCATATGGGAGTTTGGTATTTAGAGCTTTTAAGAATCGCCACACTGCTTTCCACAGAGGTTGCACTAGTTTACATTCCCACCAACAGTGTAGAAGTGTTCCCTTTTCACCACACCCTCTCCAGCAGCTGTTATTTTTTGAGTTGTTGATAATTGCCATTCTGACTGGGGTTAGGTGGTATCTCAGTGTGGTTTTGATTTGCATCTCCCTGATGATTAGTGAGGTTGAACATTTCTTCATGTGTTTGTTGGCTGCTCGGATGTCTTCCTTTATGAAGTGTCTGTTCATATCTTTTGCCCATTTTATAATGGGGTTGTTTGTTTTTTTCTTTTCAGCACGTTTGAGTTCCTTGTAGATCCAGGATGTTAAGCCTTTGTCGGACCTGGAGTTGGCAAATACTTTTTCCCAGTCTGTAGGCAGTCTCCCTGCTCTCTTGATGGTTTCTTTGGCTTTGCAGAAGCTTGTCAGTTTAATAAGGTCCCACTTGTCTATTTTCTCTCTTATGAGCTGTGGGTTTTGGGTTTTGTTCAGGAATTGGATGCCAGTTCTGATTTCCATGAGGGTTTTTCCTTCATTTTCTAAGGTTCTGCCTGTCACTTTTGAAGGCTATCAAGGCTGACTTCAAATCACAGCTCTGCTATGGTGTGATTTGGGAAAAAAATATTTAACTTTTTGTACCTCAGTTTCTTACTGAGAAAAATGGGGATAAAAATAGAGCCTAATCCATAGAATTTCTACAGGCTTTAAATACATGGCATATACAAAGCAGTTAACACACTGCAAAGGCATATAGTGAACATTGAAATGTAGTGAACTTGTCTAGACATGTCAGTATATAAGAAGTCCATCCCCAAGTATGCCAAAGCTGCATCATGGAGCCAATTAACAGCAGCCAGTGATGGAACCACGGAGGCTCCAGGATACTTCAGCCACCACTGAATCTCTAGA
The DNA here is from genome assembly GCF_000164805.1 of Carlito syrichta. NCBI lineage: Eukaryota > Metazoa > Chordata > Mammalia > Primates > Tarsiidae > Carlito > Carlito syrichta. The sequence goes on from NW_007184018.1 coordinate 96,188, forward strand.
ATTGATTCATGAGGTTATTTTGCAAGTGTTCATTGTTTGCTTATAATGTGACGGGGACAGAGGATTCAAAGGACAAAAGTAGTCCTGGCCCCTGTTCTTATTAAGATTACAGTCTAAAGAAGAGAAAAAAATATAATCACCTGGTCACACAAACAAATATAAAATGACACTATGAAAAGGGCTAAGAGGAAATTGAGCAGAATTAACACCTCAGGGGTGAAAGCAGGCCATTGTGAGCTTCCCCTGGTGCTATGTTGGAGGATGACTGGAGGGGAGGGTGTTAAAGAGATGGTGGGGGTCTGCTGAGCAAACAGTCAGAGTTACTGTGCTTGTTGGGGCTTACAAGCACAGGGGAGGGTCAGCTGAAGAGGCAGGTAGGACCAACCTTGTGGGCCAGAGATCAGAGCAAAGATTTCAAGTCTTATCCTGAGAGAAATTGAAACTCTCTGATGTGTCTGGAAGTGGGAGGATGAACGGAGAATATGTAGAGCTTGTGAGTGGATGAAAGTGTTGAATCATATTTGTATTTTGAAGACTCTCTGGTAGCCAACTAGAGAAAGGACCATTTCAACATTGTGTGAGGAACTGAAAGAAACACTTAGAACATGGAATGAAAATCAGAAAAATGCTGAAGGTGAAGGGAGTGGGTGAGGGGTGAGGATAGGGACTGAGGGGACAGGAGGGATTAGGAATGCTTCCCAGTGTCTGGCCTGAGCAACTGGAAGGAGGTTGTTATGATTCCCCAAGACTGCATAAACACAGAACTTGCTGAAGGTGGGTTTTTGCATTCTGAGTGGGGAGGTTGGGGGTTGGTCATTTGGTAACACCATTTTCTCCAAGAAGTCAGAGAAAAGTTAATCTGCTGAGAATGGGAGGGGAAAAGCAATAGAAAATTTGAGAAGCACAAAGAAAATATTTAACAGACTTGTGGCGAGTTGGAGACCAAGTTGACCCAGAGTGATGTGTTGACTGGCCAGCAGTATGAGCCACGTAGGGTTGCAGATCATCAATTCACAGCAGTAACAATTGCATTACCTGTTGTAAGCTTTGAGCAAAGATTCACTGCTGAAGCTCAGGACCAGAGAAACACATCCAGGGTCAGGGATTTTCCTAGTGGGAGACAGATAGGTACAAGAGTTGAGGGTATTGGCATGAATGTTACCAAACTGATGGGGCCTGGAATCTAAGCTGGGCAAAAACTAACATGAGGAAAACAGAGTTTATTTGGTGCTAGTTCCACATGGAAGGTGATGTATTCTGAAACTAAATTGTTGATGTCAGGTTTGCTAGTAGCCCTAGAACTGATGTAGATTTATAATTCTTAATACTTTGACTTTAATATACTTTGACTTTAATTTTAATGCCGAGAATTTCTACTTCTATACGTACATGGTATAAAGTAGGACTATTAATTCAGGATCTGACTTTCTAGTCCAGATAATCAAATCTAATATTTAACTAAAAATCAAGAAACAAATTTTAAATGCCAATTACATTGTGGTATCTTTAAATAAAGCTGATATGTAAAGTCATCTTATTCACTTAAAAGCAAAGATACCATTGTGTGACAAGATCATCAAATGAGGAAAGAACAGCCTTTTCAACAAACCATGCTGGAAGACTGGATAGTCATATGCAACAACAATAACAGCAAAGTTGAACACACACCTTACACCATATACAAAAATTAACTCAAAGTGGATCAAACACATAAATGTAATAGCTAAAACTATTAAACTCTTAGAAGAAAACCTAGAAATCTTCATTACCTTGGATTTGGAAAGGATTTTTAGATACGACACCAAAAGCATGAGCAAGAAAAGAAAAAAATAGCAGAAATACTCTTATAAATGAAACTTTTGCATGTCAAAGGAAACTAAGAAAGAAAGTGAGAGGACCGCTCACAGAATGGCAGAAAAAAATATTTGATAAAGGACTTGTATCTGGAATATATGAGGAATTCTTGCAATATAATAATAAAAAGACAAATAACCCAACACAAAAATGAGAAAAATATCTGAGCATATAGTTTCATAAGGATGATACACAAATGGCAAATGAGCACATGAAAAGATACTTAGTATCATTAGTTATTAGGGAAATGCAAATAAAAACAATAATAGGACTACTTCACATTCCCTGGAATAGCTAGAATAAAAACTTCAAATAATAACAAGTATTAGTGAGGATGGAGAGAAATTGAAATCCTCTTATATTGTTGGTCGGAATGTAAAAAAGCACAGCCACTTTGGAAAACAGTCTGACAGTCCCCCAAATGATTAAGCATAGAGTTACCTTAGGAAGCAGCAGTTTCATTCCTAGGTATGTGCTCAAGATAAATAAATGAATGTGTGAAAAAAAGTCCCTCAATACACTATTATTTACAGTGAATTGCTTATAAATAGTCAAAAGGTAAAAACAACCTTAATATCCATCAACTGATGAATGAATAAACAAAATGAGAAATATCCATGTAATATTTTTGGCCATAAAAAGGAATAGAATACTGATACATGCTACAGTGAACCTTGACATTATGCTAAGTAAAATGAATCAATAATAAAAGACCACCTATTACATAAGTCCATTGATATAAAATATCCGGAATAAGAAAGTATAAAGACTTGTTTATAGACTTGTTGGGGTGAGGTAGCATGGTGGGTGATTGCTAATGGTACTGGTTCCTTTCTGAGGTGACAAAAATGTTCTAAGATGCACACATCTGTGAACATACTAAAAACTACTGAATTGTACACTCTTTTTTTTAATTTAATTTTTTTTTCCAGGTTAATTATTTATTTATTTATTTATTTATTTTTATTATGAAGTTGTGGGGTACAGTTAAGGGTTAGGTATACCATTGCGTTTCATTCAGGCACCCTGTTGATATAGGGTGTTTCCCCGTTCCCTGACAGATATTTGCTACTGTTAATCCCATCTTACTCCCCCCCATAGTTTCCCAGTACTGTCGGTCATTTTCGTAGAGTATTGCATTGGATGTTTAAGGTTCATTATATGAGTGAGAACATGTGATACTCGGATCTTTGTTTCTGTGAGAGGTCACTCAGTATTATAGACTCTAGTTCCATCCAGGTTGCTGTGAAATTCATGATTTTGTTCTTTTTTATGGCTGCATAGTATTCCATCGAGTATATGTACCACATTTTTTTAATCCAGTCCTCTTTTGACGGGCAGCATGGTTGTTTCCAGGTTCTTGCTATTGTGAACAATGCTGCAATAAACATGCGTGTGCAGGTATCTTTTTAATAGAGTGATTTGTGTTCTTCAGGATACATTCCCAGTAGGGGGATTGCGGGATCATATGGGAGTTTGGCATTTAGAGCTTTTAAGAATTGCCACACTGCTTTCCACAGAGGTTGCACTAGTTTACACTCCCACCAACAGTGTAGAAGTGTTCCCTTTTCACCACACCCTCTCCAGTAGTTGTTATTTTTTGACTTGTTTGTAATTGCCATTCTGACTGGGGTTAGGTGGTATCTCAATGTGGTTTTGATTTGCATCTCCCTGATGATTAGTGAGGTTGAACATTTCTTCATGTGTCTGTTGACTGCTCGGATATCTTCCTTTGTGAAGTGTCTGTTCATATCTTTTGCCCATTTTATAATGGGGTTGTTTGTTTTTTTCTTTTCACCACGTTTGAGTTCCCTATAGATCCAGGATGTTAAACCTTTGTCAGAACTGGTGTTGGCAAATATTTTTTCCCAGTCTGTAGGCAGTCTCCCTGCTCTCTTGATGGTTTCTTTGGCTTTGCAGAAGCTTGTCAGTTTAATAAGGTCCCATTTGTCTATCTTCTCTCTTATGACCTATGGGTTTTGGGTTTTGTTCAGGAATTGGATGTCAGTTCCAATTTCCATGAGGGTATTTCCTTCATTTTCTAAGGTTCTTATGGTTTGAGGTTTTACATTTAGGTCTCTGATCCATTTGTAGTTAACCTTTGTGCATGGGGATAGATAGGGGTCCTGTTTCAATCTTCTGCATGTGGTCAGCCAGTTTTCCCAGCACCATTTACTGAATAGGTTCTCCTCTCCCCAGTGGTAGGTGGTGGAGTGTTTGTTGAAGATGAATTGGTTGAGAAATTGAGGTTTTGCTTTTGGAATCTCAATTCTATTCCATTGATCTAGATGCCTGTTCCTATACCAATACCAAGCT
>NW_007184018.1:100698-103538 GCF_000164805.1 Carlito syrichta
TTTTGTACATTTATTTCGTATCCTGAGACTTTGCCAAAGGCCTTTATCAGTGTAAGGAGGTTTTGACAGATTCTCTTGGGTTTTCAAGGTACACGATCATGTCATCTGCAAAGAGAGATAATTTGACTTCCTCTTTTCCTCTTTGGATACCCCTGACTGCCTTCTCTTCTCTGATTGCTCTAGCCAGGACTTCCAGTACTATATTGAACAGGAGAGGTGAGAGTGGGCATCCTTGTCTTGTTCCAGTTTTCAGGGAAAATGGCTCCAATTTTTGTCCTTTTAGGAGTATGCTGGCTGTGGGTTTTCGTAGATGGCTTTTACAACTTTGAGGTATGTTCCCCGTATGCCTAGATGTTCGCGGGTTTTTATCAAGAAGGGGTGCTGAATTTTATCAAAAGCTTTTTCTGCATCTAATGATATAATCATGTGGTTTTTGTTTTGATATCTGTTGATGTATTTAATAACATTTATGGTTTTACGAATGTTGAACCAGCCTTGTATCCCAGGAATGAAGCCTACTTGGTCATGATGGATGATTTTTGAGATGTACTGCTGAATCCGGTTTGCTAGGATATTGTTGAGAATTTAGCATCTATGTTCATCAAAGATAGTGACCTGTAGTTCTCTTTCTTTGTTGAATCTTTACCTGGCTTGGGTATCAATGTGATGTTGGCTTCATAAAATGATTTGGGAAGCATTCCATCCTTTTCAATCACCTGGAATACCTTCAGTGGGATTCTTATCCGCTCCTCCTTAAATGTCTTGTAGAATTCTGCTGGAAAGCCATCTGGTCCAGGGCTTTTTTTTCTAGGAAGTTTTCTTATTACGTAGTCAATTTCCTTGATTGTTATTGGTCTATTTAGGGTCTCAATTTCTTCTTGTTCCAACCTAGGTAGGTTGTGTGATGTCAGAAAGTCCTCCATTTCCTTAAGGTTTTCAAGTTTGTTTCCATACAAGTGTACGTAGTAGTCTCTAATGATCTTTTGAATTTCTTCAGGGTCAGATGTGACTTCATCTTTTGTGTTTCTGATTGTGCTTATTTGGTTTTTTCCTTGTTTTTTCTTGGTCAGTCTAGCTAGGGGACCATCAATCTTGTTTATCCATTCGAAGAACCAGCTTTTTGTTTCATTGATTTTTTTGTATTATATTTTTGTCTTCTATGTCCTGAATTTGGGCTTTTATTTTGGTGATCTGGATTCTTCTGCTGAAATTAGGGTTTTTGTGGTCTTGCTTTTCCAGTTTCTTTAGGTGGTTTGTTAGGTTGTTAATTTGTGTTCCTTCCATTTTCCTCATGTGTGTTTTTTTGTTTTTTTTTTTTGAGTTGGAGTCTCACTCTGTTGCCCAGACTGGAGTGCAGTGGCCGCTTCCTGCCACCGCAGCCTCAACCTGCTGGGCTCCGGCAATCCTTCCACCTCAGTCTTCCAAGTAGCCGGAATTACAGGTATGCACTACCACGTCCGGATGATTTTTTTTTTTTTTAATTGTAGAGATGAGGTCTCGCTGCCCAGGCTGGTCTCGAACCCGTGGGCTCAGGCAATCCACTCACCTCAGCCTCCCAAAGGTGCGGGATTACAGGCTGAGCCACCGAGCCCGGCCCCTCATGTGTGTTTGTAGGGATATAAATTCTCCTTTTATTACAGCTTTTAAGGCATCCCAGAGATTTTGGTAAGATGTTTCTTCATTTTCATTTGTTTCCAGCTATCTTTTGATCTCTGTTTTGATTTCATCATTGACCCAGGAGTTGTTTAGCATCCTGCTGTTTAGTGTCCATGTCTTTGTGGGTTTTGGGGGGACCTTGTTGGTGTCAAAGTTTATTTTTATTCCACTGTGGTCTGAGAAGGTGTATGGTAGAATTTCAGTCCTTTTAAATTTGCGTATGCTTGATTTGTGTCCAATTATGTGGTCGATCTTAGAATATGTTCCATGCGGTGATGAGTAGAATGTGTATTCTGTGGTCTTTGGATGGAGTGTTCTATAGGTATCAATTAAGTCCTTTTGGTCCGGAGTCTCATTGAGGTTCCGGATCTCCTTGCTGATTTTTTGTCCTGATGATCTGTCTAGGGTTGTGAGTGGTGTATTAAAGTCCCCAGTTATGATGGTGTTAGAGTCAATGTCTTTCTTTAGTTTTCCTAGAAGTTGCCTTATGAATGTTGGCGCACCTATGTTGGATGCATATATGTTTAGGATAGATATTTCTTTTAATGGAATGAACCTTTTATCATTATGTAGTGGCCCTCTGTATCTTTTTTAATTTTTGATAGCTTAAATGGTATTTTGTCTGAAATTAGGATCATGACTCCTCCTTTCTTTTGTGTTCCATTCACCTGAAAATTTGTTTTTCATCCTCTTACTTTGAATCTGTGTATGTCCTTTCTAGTGAGATGGGTCTCTTGAAGGCAGTATATTGTTGCCTGGTGATATTTTATCCATTTTGTCATTCTATGTCTTTTCAGTGGTGCATTTAGTCCATTCACATTCAGGCTAATTATTGAAATGTGAGAGTTCATCCCTAACATGGAGTTTTTATTGAGTTGTTGTTCTTCCATTTGGTTTTTTCTTTCTTTTTTTTTTTTGTCTTTCTTTTGTTTTGGGGGTTGGTATATTTTATTCTTTTCCCTGTAGTCTTGTGAAGAACATTGTTCTTTTTTCCTTTTCTTCTGTGTTTAGTACTTTCTTAAGTGTTTCATGTAGAGATGGTTTGGTGGCAGCATAAGTTCTTAGAGATTGGATATCTGAAAAAGATTTTAATTCTCCCTCACTGATGAAGCTTAGCTTGGCCGGATAGGTTATTCTTGGTTGAAATTGTTTATCTTTTAGGACTTTGAAGATAGAGCTCCAAG
>NW_007184018.1:103911-110190 GCF_000164805.1 Carlito syrichta
TTTACATCACTGATTAGATAAGGGAAGTTTTCTTGAATGATCTCATGGAAAGTTTGTTCCAATGTAGTCTCTGTTTCTCTTTCTGCCTCAGGGAGTCAGATTACTCTGAGGTTAGGCCTCTTGAGGTAGTCACTCATCTCTTGAAGGTTTTGTTCTGTCTTTTTGAGCTTATTTTCTGTGTTTTTAAGAGTTTGGGTTATTTCTATATTTTGGTCCTCAAGCTCTGAGATTCTTTCTTCTGCTTGGGTAATTCTGCTTTCCATGCTTATCAGTTTGTTATTTATTTCATTCACAGTATTCTTTATTACTGTTATCTCAGATATCAGCTCCTTCCTAGTTTCTTCTTGTGTCTCCTCAATTCTTTTTAATCTCTCTATTATTGTCTTGATATCTACATTTGCAGTTTGAGACCCTTCATTTTGGGGGCTTTTCATTGTTTGCATTCCAAAGTCAGTTTTCTCAGTGTCTGCTCTCCCAGGCATCTGGGAGAGACCCATACTCTTCTTTTGGTTTTTCTTCATTTCTGTAGATTTTTCTCCCTCTCCCCCTTTCCCTCCCCTTCTTCAATTCTGTTTTTGAGGGAAGGTGGGGTTGCTTTTATTTCTCTTCTGCAATGTCCTGTTCTTCCTTATGAGGGTCTTCTGGCTTTGTTCACTTTTCCCTCTGCTTTACAGTCTGTCTATTCAGCAGTATGTAGTCTTGGTCCCTAGATTTAAAAAGGGGGTGTATAAAAGAGGAAAATAATGGGGAATGGGGGGTCAATAGGGAGTTAGAAAGAGAGAAGTGTGAGAGGGAAAACAGATATACATACCAACTATCAGGTGAGAAAGAGACACAGGGCCATTAAGAGGTGAAGAAAGACATGTAAGAAAGATTCCCTAAAGAGTACTGATAGCTACACAGAGACAGGCCAATAAAATCGAGAAACAGTGTAAGTCAGAAGGTAAACACCAAACGTGATCTAAACCAACAGTTTCAATGATAAATCATAAGTCAAAATAGGCAATCAGACTAGAGTCACTTCTCTGATCTCCGATTCTGGCCTCTCCCTTTTGTTTTTTGTTGCAGCGTAAGGGTGGGGTTTTGTCTCCTGTTTCGCTGTTACCTTAGGAACTGAGGTAAAGTTTGTTGATAGGTGGGCGGGGCAATGGAAGTCTCTGCCTGGAGAATAGCAAGGTAGTTTAAGCAGATCTGTTTTTTTCCGCTTGTCTGGGTCCCCCGGCTTGGGGTCTCGTGCTGAGTGCCTCAGCCAGGGTGGGCCTGGAGTTCCAGAGCTCCAAAGCTCCAAAAGGCAGGCAGTGAGTGGCGAGAGTGGCTCTGGGCCCCCCACAGGTACTTCAGCCAGGAATGGGACCAGTGTTTCTGAGGGGCGGGTGCCCAGAGCCTCCCTGTGTGACCAGCAGCTTGGTGCTGGGTGGCTGGAGATAATGCAGCTGGGGAGGGAGCCAGAGGGGGCTGGGACCCAAGACTCCCATTCACACAGTGGAATAGCAGCAGCAGGGGGCTGCAATATCTGGCCTTAGGAAATGAGGTAAAGTTTGTTGAGAGGTGGGCGGAGCAATGGAAGTCTCTGCCTGGAGAATGGTGAGGCAGTTTAAGCAGATCTGTTTTTTTCTGCTTGTCTGGGTCCCCCGGCTTGGGGTCTTGCGCTGAGTGCCTCAGCCAGGGTGGGCCCAGAGTTCCAGAGCTCCAAAGCCCCAAAGGGCAGGCAGTAAGCAGCGAGAGTGGCTCTGGGCCCCCCACATGGTACTTCAACCAGGAATGGGACCAATGTCTCTGAGGGGCGGGTGCCCAGAGCCTCCCTATGTGACTGGCGGCTTGGTGCCGGGTGCTGGGCTGGAGACAATGCAGCCGGGGAGGGAGCTGGAGGGGGCTGGGACGGGAGACTCCCACACACGCAGTAGAACAGTAGCAGTAGGGAGCTGCAATATCTGGCCCTGCGTGGGACTGAAGTTCCCGGGCCTGGCACCAGCACGGTTGGTAGTGGGCTGGGGGATGGGGGAAGAGAAGTAATAGCCTTTTTGGGAACTCACGTTGAAAAAATCTCACCAGTTCACCTATGCCGTCACCATCTTGTTCCTGTACACATTAAATGGAAGAACTGTAGAGTTGGCAGATTGTATCTCAATCAAACGATTTTTAAAAGATAACATTGTGGAATTATTGACATCTGCATTTAATTATTTCTAGAATTGTGAACAAAAGACTATTCGTTTCATAGTTACAGCCACATTTACTGGAAATAAACTTAAAGCTAGTGTTTATAAAAAAAATCAGTACACTGCCTACAAAGCTAAATGATTAAGTTGCTGACCTCTATAGCACAGGGCCTTTTACATGACATAAACCAACAAGCTAGTGATCTGGGTGGTGACTCAATTTTTGTTATTTTTTTTTCTTTTTGAAATATTGTAAAAATATCCCTTGGTACACCCTACCTTTCTTTGATCAAACACAATCTTAACATTAATACTAACCCAGTCTCTGAAATTAAATATCCATATTCATTTTTTAGGTAGTCATCCAGATTAAATTTATATCATTGAGTTTAGCTAATAATCAGAGATTAAGCAAAAATTAGAACAGTCTCATGCAAATGTTTAAGAACTGAGAAGAAGGCTCTGGATCCAAGACTAAGTAATAATGCTTTAGGTGAAAAGTTTTTAAGTAAGGACTGAGATTGCACAATGCCCGAAGCCTGTTGGAGATGCGAGCATCTCAGTTTTATGATTTGTTCACAGATGAGAATTGAAGACCTTGGGGACAACAGAGGGACAGTAAGTTCTCCCTCCTTGTCTAGTCACATGAACTGAATTTAAATCTTTAAGATGATCAACTGTTTTCTGAAGATACTTTTTAATGTTGAGTACAAATAGAATTGCTTTAACATCTAGATAAAGAACTAGAGAACTAGAGTTTGGAAAAGTGTCATTCTTATATTTTTGGCATAGGACCCAGTCTGATCTTTCAATTCAAATTGGGGCTTGGGAATATAAATACACAAAACTCAAAAATATGGACTTTGGTATCTCCAAAAGTGCACTGTCTGGAGTCTTGTGAGGCTCCTTTGAATACCTTCACAGGCAGCAGGCAAGCACAAAAGGGAACAACAATAATGAACTGTTCTGTTCACCTATGCAAGATACAATTGGATAAGAGATTCCTTTAAATAAGAGGAGGCTTCAGGGAATGAGCTGAGTCCCGTGACTAGGCTAAGTGTCAGAGAATAGGTGATTGAGAGCATTAGGGTTTGTGACAGTTGTGCAAAGCTGGTGTAGTGATAATACAGTATACAAATTTTAGCTATTTACTTACATAGATAGACATATGGAACTTTAACAAATAAAGACCTAAAAGAATGAAATATAAATAATATTAATAAAATGTTACTTAGTGCACTTGTTCATCTCTTACCCATCTATTTCCCAAGGCTATTTGGGCGTTCTTCTCTTTAAATTCCATAATGCACCTCCTAATTATGCTTCATTCGATGGCAGACCACATATATGTCAGTGGTCCCACAAGATTATAATACCATATTCTTACTACCTTTTCTATGTTTAGATATGTTTAAATGCACAAATACCATTGTTTTACAATTGCCTACAGTATTCAGTACAGTACCATGCTACACAGATTTGTAGCCTAGGACCAATAGGATACACCATAGAGCCTGAGTGTGTAGTAGGCTACAGCATCTAGGTTTGTGTAAATACTACGATATTTGTACAAAGATGAAATTGCATAACAATGTATTTTTTAGAAGATAGGCCTGTTGTTAAGTGATACATGGCTGTATTTTCACTTTATTTTCCCTTTTTACTCCCCCAAATTAATAACAGCCTAAACTATCTTTACTGTAACTTTTTCATGAACATGAATGCAAAGAATTATCAATAAAATATTAGTAAATCAAATTCAACAATATATTTTTAAAAGTGCATATCCCAACCAAGTGAAATTTGTTTCAGTGTGCAAGGCTGGTTCAGCATTCAAAAATCTATTCCTGCAATCTATTATATCAGCAAATTAATTAATGCAGGAAAAGCATTTGACAAATCCAACATCCCTTAATGATAAAAACTCTCAGAAAACTAGGAGTAGAGGGGAACTTTCTTGAAAAACAGAAGACTACAAAAAAAGAAAAACCTCCACAGCTACAATAATACTTAATGTTAAAAAAAACTGTATGCTTTCTTAAAAAGATCAGGAGCTAAGCAAGCACATTCACTTTTCCACTGGAATTCCTAGCTACTACAATATGACAAGAAAAGGAAATAAAAAGTAGACAGATTGGGAAGGAAAAAATGAAACTGTATTTGTTCAAAGATGGCATTATTACCTACATAGAAAATCACAAACAATGACCAAAAAAGCTCCTCTTGGAATAGATAAGCAATTATAGCAAGGTCATACATTATAAGGTTAATATATGAAAGTCAGTAGTTTTGCCATATACCAGCAATGAACAAATGCAATTTGAAATTAAAGCACAATATTAGTTACAACTACTCAAAAATTAAGATTATTAAGTATAAATCAAAGAAAATAGGCATAGGATCTATATATATTAAAATACAAAACTCTGGTGAAAGAAATCCGAAATGTTCTAATCAAATGGAGATATATGTCATGCTCATGGATTTTAAGAGGTCAGTTCTATTCCACAGTCCCTCATGGGAAATTGCCTTCCCCACAGCTGCACTCTGCTGTGGAGTGGTACAGGAAAAAAGTTTTGAGCAGCGTCAGCTGCCAATTCCCAGGAACTCAACCCTTGCAGGGTAGAGCAGCTGCTTTCCAGCCAGCCTGGGAGGGAAAGGTTCTCAGGGCAAACTTGAAGCAGGCAGATAGTCCCTGGCTGGGTGAGTTGACTGAGAACATCTGAGGCCCTGAGGCCAACTGCACCTAAACATTCAGATTACAGATTGCCTGAGGCCAAGGTCAGAACTGGGCATGATGCATTGCCATAGCAATCTCTCACTTCCCTTGTGACGTTTCTGTGCCTTACCCAGTGTTCTGGAACCCCCTTCTAATTCACACTAGGGCAGCTAAGAGCACACACTTGCAGGGTGATTCAGGTCTACCCCTACGCCACCCCAGAAGGCTCAAAACAGACAGAAAACTTGGGAATTCCCCATATCCCTGTCCATGGTCTAGATCAGTAGGCCACTTCCTTGAAGAAACACTTGCCAAGTAGAAAGCCTACAGCAACCATTGTAGCTGGTTTTCTCTCACAAGTGTCACCTCCTGGCTGGAGGTCAACAGTACAGTCAACTACATCAGACACAATACCTCAGCTTACGGGAAGGCCTGATCCAAAGCTCCAGCCAACAACATTTCTAAGCCCCTGTAGTCACTCAGTTACCATCAGCCAACACAGATACACAGCACAGGACTGCTACATCTGGCAATTGAGAAAGTCACCACACCAAGGCTGTGTATATAAAACCAAGAGAACCCTACAGTGCCTATGTCAACCCCCTACCAACCTCAAATAAAAAGAAATCTTCTACCCAAATCAGAAGGAACCAGAAAAATTATTCTGATAATATGAAAACACAGAGTTCTCCAACATTCCCAAAAAAAACCACACCAACTCTTCAGCAATGAACAGTAACCAAAATGAAATTGTTGAAATTCCAGACATAGAATTCAAAAGGTTAATGATAAAATTGATCAATGAAATTCAAGATAAAGTTGAAAACCAACATACAGGAAAAAAATAAAAAACCTATTCAGGGGATGATGTTCTCCAAAGATACAGGCATCTTAAATAAAAAGGTCTGGTGCAGTGGCTCAAGCTTATAATCCCAGCACTCTGAGAGGCTGAGGTAAGAGGACTGCCTGAGCCCATGGGTTTGAGACCAACCTGGGCAACTTGGTGAGACTGTATCTCTACAATAAATCAAAAAATTAGCTGGGTATGGTGTCACATGCCTGTAGTTCCGGCTACTTGGAAGGCTGAGCACAGCAGGTAGATGCTAGGGGGACCATGAACATGACACTGCACTCCAGCATGGACAACAAAGTGAGACTCCAATTTAAAAACAGAAAACCAGACGGGGCAAGATGGCGACGGCATAGGTGAACTTGTGAGATTCTCTGAACGGACCAAGACTGCAAACTGCTGAATAGACAGACTGTAAAACAGAGGGAAAAGTGAACAAAACCAGAAGACCCTCATAAGGAAGAACAGGTCATTGCAGAAGAGAAATAAAAGCAACCCCACCCTCCCTCAAAAACAGAATTGAAGAGGGGGAGGGAAAGGGGTAAAGGGAG